>NW_010161750.1:2896-8546 GCF_000695765.1 Mesitornis unicolor | reverse complement strand
ATGCCAACACAACACTTTTGTTGCCAGGTCAAACAGGCGGGCAGGTGCTAAATGGGGTTATTTAGAAACTGGGAGCAAAGCAGGAGCAGACAGAAGATGTGTTAGGTGCATTTCTTCTCTCCATCTGACAATAAAAATCACATCAGAAGCAATCACAACCACCACCATATTTAAAAGTTAAAAGACAAAGGTCTGAAAGTTGACCCCAATATAAACCCACAGCATTTGCTACACCAGGGATGAATTTGTCCCAGTATCTCCAAAATGGTTTTTGACGTTTCTCAGCTTTAAAACCTAACACAGCTGTAGCAGCCTGCAACACGCAAGACTGACAACAGCAAATTCTGCACGGTGACAAATGCAACCGCAGGAAGAACGGCTCCATTGGGAGCAGCCCCACAGCTCACACCCACGGAGGGCATGGAGACGGCCCTGCCTGCGCACAGAGAGGGCCCTTTTTAGGCCGATGCTCTTTTGGTCGGTGCTCTGTCATTCTGCGAGAGGCAAAATAACGCCATCAGTTTGGTCACTGACCAGCAATTATTAAGATTTCCCAGCAAACAGAATAAATAAGAACCAAGAAGAGAAACACATCGATTGTTTTCAGACTCGCACAACCCGCCCTCCTTGCCAGAGCAGGCGTGGAGGGAAGGGAAGGGAAGGGAAGGGAAGGGAAGGGAAGGGAAGGGAAGGGAAGGGAAGGCAGAGTGCCCACGAAGCCGTGACTCGTGCCCCGCTCGCTGCCCTCAAACTCTGTTCAGCTTTCAGGTCTTCAATAATTAAATGCTGCTCCTTCCACCCTTTATTTTCCCACAGTATGCACGACACGCTGCTGCTGCAGGTTTACCTGTACCTGGGCAACGGGCATCCCTCCCCCTGCAGTGGTCCTGGAAGCACAGGAGCCCACGCAGTACGTGATACTTTCTTTGCCCACTGCTGATCCCAAGAACGTGATGCTACAGCGAGCACTCGGTTCAGACCTCTAATTTACAAGACTACCTCAGCCATGAGGAAATGGTACTTTGCCTCCTCCTGGGTCTGCTGCGTTTGTTATGGAGCAATAAAAGGACGTTCAACCACTCCGCCCAGAATCTGACTCAATCTTCAACACCTGATAAAGTCGGATATTGGGCTCTTCGCTTGGCTTAAGTCTGTCTCTATTTTGGTGTCCACGTCACAGCTGCCAGAAACCTGACTGTGACACCCACCATACGTTAGAAACGCAAACAAGGCACCGCGTTCATGACCCTCACACTACAGAGAAAGCGTTCGTTTGCCACAGCAAAGAGACATTATTACATAAAATTTAATAGCTAGGAGAACTCAAATGGAGTCTCTCTGATTCAACAGAAATTAAACCACTGAGAGCTTTACACATTTCTGAAGCCCGAGTGGCTTGTATGAGGTTGGCTCTGAAAAATATGAAGAAACATGCCCCTTGTTCTGTTTTCTTATTTGGAGGATGAACGTGAACTCGGACTCTGGATACTGGATTCTTCTAGACTGAAGGATATTAAGTGCCCACTGGAGAAGAAACAGAGCCTGACAGCTAACAAGAGAAAGTTTCAGTACCCAGCTCTGTTATGAGCTGAAAGGCACTGGTATTTATAAGGAGAATCATATCCTCATTTGTCACTTCAGTGGAGACGCATGCAACACCCTTTCCCAATTCTTTCCACCAATTTAAGTTTAAGGGGTAACCGTCTGCGCTTGGAAGGCCAGGAGGCTTGGGAGCAGGTACACAGCTACACCGCAAACCTGCGCTGAGTCTGCCGCATCGCTGGTTTTAGATCTGAAATGGTGTTTGTTTTAGCTCTGAAACGGTGTTTCAGCAGGGACAGAGGCAGCCGTCACGCTGCTGCCAGGAGCCGGGACTCTTCCTGCCCTTGCTCCCCATTGGTAACACTGAATGCTCCCGTGGGCCACGTATCTCCCAGGTCATCCTGGTCCACAGCCACGTGCTCTGCTCACAAAGTGCCAGCAAACTCCAGAGCCCCAGCAAGCACCGACCACAGCAGTGCCCAGCACGAGGTCCGCTCACAGCAGAACCAGCTTTTCCCAAGGCAGCTCCCACAGCAAACTGGGACACAGCAGCCGCTGCTCTCCCCTGGCAGGGGCAGCGCGCTCCAACACCCTCCAGACCCCGAACGCCCACAGAGAAGCCTGTTGAATCCTGGCTTGATCCTTCATGGCACTCGGATAAGGAACCCTCACCAAAACGAGGACGTACTTTAAAGAAGCTACCCCTGCAGACAACATTACTACGGATAGGAAGCTGCCAGTATTTGGGTCATGAGATTTTCACCCTTCTGTGTCCTTGTGAACCTCTCCTTCCCCCCTCGCCCTCCCCTGAAGCAGAAGTCGCTTTCTAACACCACACACAGTTTTGCTCCAATGCACAGCATGAGCTAACGAATTCGCACTTCATTGCTCTGCACACCTCATCATTTGCACATGAAAACAGCAGTCTCTCTCTATCCCTCTGCTCGCTGCCTACTTCCTCCTCCTCCTTTTCCTCCATCCCTCACCTCCTGGACCTCCTCACCACCACTCTACGACGGAAGCTGCAGTGAAGAGGCTCACATTACCAGGACTTCATCGCTTTTACAAAATTTACTAGCATGCTGCGAAGCCTCATAAATAATTCAAGATAGACAACCTTTGTCAGGTAAATGAACAAGCCTTTTGTAACCCATCACTCTGGGTTTGCTATCTCAGTGATACACACACTCACTGTAGGCACAACCTGTATCGATTCACGAATTCCCCAAGTGTCAGCACGGGACAGGGCAGCAGAACAGTTTTGGCACCAGCAGCACCCGAGGAAATCCAAAGCCTGCCCAAGGCTTCAGTGGATTCGTAGCAGATGCTCACTGGTAGCTCCAGTCCAGTCCATGGAAAGAGCAGCTCCATTCCCACCACTCATGGACAATGAAAGGATCATGGTCAGGGAAGACTCGTTCTTACTAAAGATCTCATTTTCACTGCAAGAACTTGAGGGACTTTTGGTTCAGATCAGAACTAGAAACCGTGCTGCATCTGGTACCTCTTGGGTTCAACTCCACGCACTTCAGCGGTGTTACTGCACAAAGGCACTTGGCTCATTAGAGATATGCAAACTCAACTTCTGTTTTGGCAACTGCGCCCAAGGCTTTATCATCATCAGAGCTGTTGCACTAAATGGTTTATATCCCCATTTAGCACCCAATCTGATTGCTATCAGCAATTACCTCCTCTGGAGTTCTCAGCCTCACTAGAAGCAGGGGAGGAGGCCTGGTCCTGGTTCAACTGAAGGCAGAACGCAGGGTCCTGGGAGAACCTGAGCTGTGCAAGGCTCCTGCGCGGTCCTTGCCAGGCTGGGGAAGCAGCTTCTGAGGTGGCTTGGTAGCCTCATCACAGGCAGGAATAACGACCTTGTCCAGAGTTAATGAACAGATACAGGAACGACAGGCTGTGCAACCTCTGTCTGGCCTGACTGCCATCCAGGTCCTCGCGTCTCTTGCCCCGCAGCCCTGCGGGGTGATGATATCCCCACCACTCGCCATCAGTCCAGGTGAGAAACACTCTGCTTGACAGCTGAAGAATTAAACCTTTGCTCTGGGCAAGCACCTTTTATTTCTTAGGGTATTTATGGCCAAAAGATAATGGTTGAGACATAATCAGAAGAGTCATAGGACAACTGTCGAAGTTATGAAGAAAACCCACGCACATTCTCTGAAAGATCAAATGTAAAGAAAACCATGCCCATGGCTTGTTGATACAACCCAGCTCTCCAGTAACCACAGCTTGTACAACCCCATTCCCCACACAGCCCAGCAATACTAAACCTGAGGATGAAGGCTGGATGACAGGAACAGCTCTAGAACAACGAAGTGCTACCAACACCCCAGAGAGGAAAAAATAATCCTGCCAACAAAACACATTTTGCTTTCAAGAGGCTCCTGGAAAAGGAAACATCGAAACATTCAGACACTGTCCCTTCTCGCTGAATATTTCACTCCAGCATTTTGCTTGGTAATGACTTTTGCTTTCATTTCACCCCACTTGAGTATTCCATTGGCTGAAGAAAAAGCATTGTCTGAACTGCACAGTTTGTGCACACGCACAATGTTACGCTGAGCAGATGCCCCAGCACTTAAGCCCTCAAGAGCCTTTCCGATGGCTTTTGAAGCCAAGCATCAGGAAGCTCGTTCAAGGATAAATTCTCAGGTTTCCATTCAGACCCTAGGAACCACCCTCAGCTTTTAAGGGGCTGTTGCACGCATGCATCCACCACACACAAAGCTTCTTTACAGCAACGCTGCTGAACTACGCCTGTCAAACACCGCACGCAAGCCCATTCCCACCCTCAGGTCCACGTGCAGAAGCCTTACTGATTTCAGTGGGAGCCCAAATGCTCTCCCAAAGGAATCTAAATTAACAACTTTTCAGTGCATACAGTCAAAAAACTCAGACTTTTGAAACCACAACCCTGAAGGGCTGAAGTGTCACAGGGACAGGTAAGAAAGCAGCAGTGCCCTGCTCTGCGATGCCTGCCCCTTCTCCATCCAACACATGAGCAGGAAGCATTTAGGAACAGCAACAGGAATGGAGAAAATTTAAAAAATGCCGAAGAAATATTGCAAATGGCTTTTAAAAACACATTTGGTCCTCTCCCTGGGGCTGCTGTTTCACATACGGGCAGTTCAGGGTGCCTCTGTGCCCGCCAAAGTGGATTCTGCCACCGATGCACAGCGCGCCTGGGGCTGTTGTATGGACACCGGGTGTTGGTGCCTCCGCTGGGTACCAGCTCTGACCGAGGCGGCTCAGCCCTCGCAGGGATGGATGGAGCAACGACGTTATCTGTCAGTCACTCATCAGGGTAGATTGCCCTCCCGGGGAGCTGTCTCTCTGCTCAGCCGAGTGTAGCAGAAGACAAACAGGGCCATCTCCCCACTTCTTCTCTGCTCCTATCCAGACAAGTTCCCTTCTCAAGCATCAGAACCATAATTGGAAGAGATTTTCTGACTGCACAGTGGGTGGGCAGTAGAACAAGAGAAGGAGCTTCCTCTACATGGCATCCCGCAAGCTCTAAAACATCCAGTCCTGATAGAGTTATTTATTTCAAGCCCTGCTAGCCCAGATGTGCCATCACTACCAGCATCATTAACCTCATTTGGGGTGAAATGACAAGTACAAATCAAAACTTGCTAAAAGGAAGCAATTAATCTGGTAGAGGCAACCTCAAGCCCACCTTCCAGTGGTGACAGGGACCTATCAGGCCTTGTTGCTCTCAGCAGGAGCCTTTGCTGCTCCCCGTCCGACAGGAACATTGGTAACGCCTCCAGCTCGCTGCCCAAAACTACTCCCTGCATCTGACAAGCGCCAAATCTCAGGGCAGAGAGGCAGGACCGTGGCCTGGTCCCCCAGCTGGCACTTTCCCCTGCAGACATCCCTTTCTCCTCTGGCTGGAGATGCCCTGCAGAGCCGCCACGGAGCCAAGCCTCGCCAGCGGCCGCGCAGCGATTCCGCACACACCTGCTTCCTCCCAGGAAGCAAATGGCTCGCCACCCTCTAGCAGATGGCAGTTTTCTTTCAAGTCCAAGTGACAAAAAGCCTTCCTGCAAAGCGAGGAGGGGGTCTGCTCCGCTCCTGGGCGGCAGCGGCAGCG
>NW_010161750.1:0-2865 GCF_000695765.1 Mesitornis unicolor | reverse complement strand
CCCGTGGGGGGGGGGGGCGGCGGCGGCGGCAGCGGCAGCCGTGTTCTCCAGCACCCACACGCACAAAATCCTCGCTGACGGGAGGCGATGGCAGTTCAGGTGCAGGACCCCCCTGGCCGGCCAGGCTCTCAGTCGTCTAATACCAAATCTCTCCAAAATTCAAGCAGAGATTGTTGCTGTGCTGCCTCAGGAATTCCTCTGCGTACTATTAAAAAAATTAACTGCAAACAGCAGCTTTTTCTCCCCCCCCCCACAGGCATTAATCCCGTTGACCACACAGATGCACATTCCTGTACGTGACCGTTCCTAAAAGGAGCCTTGTCAGTCAGTGGACATCACCTAACGGGCCCGCCCCGATGGGTTAGTTCCAATCTGGGATTTGGCTTTTTAAATCTCAATGAGAAATTCCCCTTTGGACAACTGGCTGAGCCGAGCCTCCCTTAGCTCAGCATAAGATGATTAAAACCATGCTACCCGGGAGCAGAGAGATAATGTGGAACACCAGTGATTTATCGGGGACGGAACCAAGAATCACCGCACAGAACCACTGATGATAATTAATACAACTGTAACCAAAAATACACACATAAATAAATAAATAACAATTGCTCTTTAATTTCATCTTTCCCCCCCTTAGGCAAAATACCCTAATCATTCAGTCGGCTGCCTGTAAAATGAAACGGTTCTGGGGCTGCTTAAAAAAAAATCAGCCTCAATTCTGAGAGTCCTGTAGTGAAAGATGACTTAAGTGATTTACAGAGAAAACCGCCAAAGACAAACAAGGTTTCCAATCAATGCTCTGAACCATTCCCTGTTGTTACAAGGGTGCATTGTCCAAAGCAGGAGAAAATTGCCTTGAAACGGGAAGAATTTAGCAGCCCTTATCAGCTCAACTCAGCTCCTGACCAACAAACCTTCCAAAGAGATTTAAGTCAAATTCAGCGTCTTTAAAAACAAGAGGGGTGCAGGCAGTGGGGGGGTGGGCAGAGCGTTGCTCAAGCCTTGGTCCCAGCTACCACCGCACTCGACTCCCGTTAAATATTTCCTTCCCGAGAAACAGTCACGGCGGCCCCAGGGCAGAGCTCGTGAGGCATTTCAGCCTACACGGAACAGCATTAACCTACTGCCCAGCAATTGTGCATCATCACCAAACACCCATCTGTGACTCCTCTCTTCTCCGGGTTCACAAAACGGCTCACACGGGGAACACAACAAGCAAGAAGATACCAGGTCAGGCTGAGGGCTTGCGTCCCTCCCGTGCCTCTCCTCCAGACACGGCCAGCGTCACCTCCCACCAGAGGCACACACAGAATGAGCCTTTTCAGGACCATCCCTTTGTATTTGCAAGAAATGATGAATCTTTGCCGCTGGGTTCGGTTTTCACCTATCTCGCCTCTCTCGGTACAGGACCAGGCCCACTCTGGTACGAGAGCACAGAGCTAACAAAATCTACCCTAGGAAACCCCACCACGTTATTTGGGATAAAGCTGCTTTGGCTACAAAGCCGGCACGGTTCATTATATCAATATAGAGAACAACCGGTCTGAGCGAGGAAAGGCCAATGCATTATTCACAAATTCTCCCCCTCTCAAGTACGTCTCTCCTGGTATAGAAACCTGCCTGTGAAAACTTTCTGCAGTTGGAAAGAAAATACAGCTCCAACTTGTAAACCAGTACCCAGCAGAGATTTATTATATAAAATGATTCTGTATTTGGAATTTAAGAAGAGAAAGCAACAACATACAACCTCTGAAAAGCTGCTGAAACATCAAAAACATCCCAAAAACTTTATCTGTGCTTCGCCACATACATAATCCCCTTTACTTCTATATGGATCTCATGGAAATAAAGATTATTCACACGAGACCAATGCTGGATCAGGCCATGGGGCTGTGGTACTTGGAGGAGAACCAGCACGTTCCCTTTCCTCGCCTCCCCCTGTAGGTAGGCATTCCTCAGGGTCTTGTTCTGAGGAATTTCTGTATTTACGTGACAGCAGGAAAAGGGAACCCATCGGCTCCCAAAGGTCAAAGATACTGAGAAATACGGATACACAACCCAAAAGAATCCAGCAAGAATCTGTATGAACGGGATGCATTTCTGAACAAACGGGGAGCGCCAAGACCCGTGCCTTTGTGAAGCCAGATATTAACACGGTAAGCTCCAGCTCTCCCAAATAAACAACGCTGCTTCTTCTGCCAGTAAGCCTTCTTTTCAGAAGGCCTGACTACATGCCGGTGAAAATGTACTTTGAGATCAAAGATGTGAGTCTAAAAGGCTTTCAAAAATACTTCCTGTGACATATATATGTATATGTAACATATTTCTGTTCTTAAGCAAATCAAAAATGACAAGGAAATTGTGACACAAAGCAGTGCACGTCCACTGGGGCAGCACAAAGTTAAGGGCGACACTGCTATTATTAACTCCATGTCATTGAAATCTTGCCCCCACCTTCAGAAACGCAGGCTGTAAGGACACGGTGTCAGCCTCTACTTTGAACCGTCTGGGGTTTTTATTTTTTTTTTTCCAGCTTTGTGTCAACAAACCTCAGCATTTCATAACGGAGATGACAGCCTCTTAAAATACATCTCGGCAAGATTTTGCATGGCTGCGTGGAGGGGGACGGGGCTTTGGGGTTATCACGGTATGCAAGAGCCAAACGCGTTAGCAAATATTCCCAGGCATTAACTTCCAAATGCTCGCTTTCTTCCAAAAAATCTATTTATATCCTTCCTGCAGCGACTCTCCAGTCCCCCACCCCCTCACCCAAATGAGCTGCTTTCCGACTTTCCCTTTCCATACATGACAGCCCCATCGCTGGCGATCCAGGGGGAGGGAGAGGAAGACCCGCAGGTCGGACAG
>NW_010161749.1:0-455 GCF_000695765.1 Mesitornis unicolor | reverse complement strand
CAACCAGTGTTCTGGTCGAGATAACCCAGGCCCACAGTGCTTTGTGTAGTTTTGAAACTCCTACTTTTAGGCTGGCCCAAGGTCCTGTTATACTTAATAATAACATAGTTTAATCTCTTAAAGATTGTCTTTGTATAAATCCCGGCTGCTGTTCGTGTTCTCTTAATAATGTTCTCATGGGAATCCCAGCTTCTGCAGCGCCTTGGTTTGCAGCCTGTTGATGCTTCACCGCAGCCTTCTACTGTACGTAAAAGTTCAGATTGAGCAGGTCCAGCTCAGTAGACAGACACTCTGGTGTTGAGTAACCAGGTGACTTTTGCTAAATGGGTATCCCAGTTTTTGAAAGTTCCATCACCCATTGCTTTCAATGTAGTCTTCAACGGTCCATTGTATTGTTCAACTTGCCCAGAGGCTGATGCATGACAGGGGATGTGATATATCCACTCAATACCATG
>NW_010161748.1:0-1321 GCF_000695765.1 Mesitornis unicolor | reverse complement strand
CTCCTTGGTTCCCCCAAATTTGATGTCCCCAATCTCTTGTGTCCCCAAATTTGATGTCCCCAAGGTCCCCAAAACTCCTGGGTCCCCCAACTTGGGTGTCCCCAATCTCCCAGGTCCCCAAAATTTGGGTGTCCCCAAGGTCCTGGGTCCCCAGTCTCCTGTGTCCCCAAATTTGGGGTCCCCCAAGGTCCCCAATCTCTTGGGTCCCCCAAATTTGATGTCCCCAATGTCCCGTGTCCCCAAAATTTGGGTCCCCAACCTCCCATGTCCCCAGATTTGGTGTCCCTGATGTCCCCAAGGTCCCATGTCCCTAAATCCGGTGTCCCTGATGTCCCATGTCCCCAGATTTGGTGTCCCCAAACTCTTTGGTTCCTCCAAATTGGGTCTCCCCAACCTCCTATGTCCCCAAATTTTGGGTGTCCCCAGTGTCCCCAATGTCCCGTGTCCCCAGAATTTGGGTCCCCAAGGTCCCACGTCCCCAAAATTGGGTGACCTTAATCTCCTGGGTCCCCAAATTTGGTGTCCCCAATCTCCCAGGTCCCCAAGTTTTGGGTGTCCCCAATCTCCTGTGTCCCCAAATTTGGTGTCCCCCCAAGGTCCCCAAACTCTTGGGTCCCCCAAATTTGATGTCCCCAATCTCCCAGGTCCCCAAACCTGGTGTCCCCAAGGTCCCGTGTCCCAAAATTTGGTGTCCCCAAACTCCTGGCTCCCCAAAATTTGGTGTCCCCAATCTCCCAGGTCCCCAAATTTGGTGTCCCCAAGGTCCCATGTCCCCAAATTTGGTGTCCCCAATCTCCTGTGTCCCCCAATTTGGGTGTCCCCAGTGTCCCCAAGGTCCCATGTCCCCAGATTTGGTGTCCCCAAGGTCCCACATCCCCAAATTTTGGGTGTCCCCAGTGTCCCCAAGGTCCCGTGTCCCTGTGTCCCCAGATTTGATGTCCCCAAGGTCCTGAGTCCCCGAACTTGGGTGTCCCCAATCTCCCAGGTCCCCAAATTTGGTGTCCCCAAGGCCCCACATCCCCCAGCTTGGGTGTCCCCAAACTCCTGGCTCCCCAAAATTTGGTGTCCCCAACCTCCCATGTCCCCCAAAATTTGGGTCCCCGATGTCCCATGTCCCCAGATTGGGTCCGCGATGTCCCATGTCCCCAGATTTGGTGTCCCCAGACTCCTATGTCCCCAAATTTTGGGTGTCCCCAGTGTCCCACGTCCCCCAATTTGGTGTCCCCAAGGTCCCCAAACTCTTGGGTGTCTCCAAATTTGATGTCCTCATCTCCCACGTCCCCAAATTTCGGGTGTCCCCAAGGTCCTGTGTCCCTGTGTC
>NW_010161747.1:0-10589 GCF_000695765.1 Mesitornis unicolor | reverse complement strand
GGGGAGCGAGGCCTCGCGGTGCCATTCACGTCTTGCGCTCTCGGGCTCTGCCTTTTCAGGCTGCCGCTGACATCCTGGCTGTGCACTTTCAAGAAGAGGGGATTGATGAAACACAGCGCTCCGTTGGTCTGGCTGCACTCCAGCTCTGAAGGCGTCCGGGTCCGTATAGAATGCACTCCATTTATAAGGCAGAGCTGGCGCGAGTCTTTACAAGCAGCGTCCGACGGCACGGGCCTACGCGGAGGTGAAGGATCCGGGGGGCTGCTGTTAGCCGGGGAGCTCCAGAAGTCTGAAAATCATCATTGCGTTAACGTAAGAGTGCAAAACAGCATGCAGATGGCTTTCCAAACATTCAGCTCAACATAACCAGTACTAAGAAATTTAGAGAAGCTTTTAATTCAAGAGGAGAAAAAAAATTCCAAGTGAACCCCTTAAAACACCACCAGACATAGCTGCATGCTGCAGTCCTGGAGCTGCTCGTACTCATGTATAAATACCATGACCAATGCATAGCTTCAAATCAGCCCCCTGAGCTAAGCTTAAACATAAACTGAGAATCAATGAAAGGAATGAAGACTGAAGTACAGTAATTTTTACCAACATGAGACTGAAACTACTTTCTAGCATCCCAGGGGAAATACACATAGGTTCTCGGCTGCTAATAGCAGGCTCACACCATTGAAGATAACAGTTGGGCTGATTTACACCAGCCGATGGCTGTTTATGGCAACTCAACAAAAAACCTGGTTTGCTTTCTTTAGACAGTGAACAAATGAAACTACACATCAAAAGACAGCTCACGCTTTGCTGTGGTGGGCACACACAAGTCTTTAGCTATGCAGACCAAGCGCTTGTGTCTCTAAGAGCGCTGGCCTGTGGCCCTGCCTTTGCAATGGTGACACAGTTTGCCTGAGGTTGTAGGCACTCGGCAGCGCATAAATAGACCGAATTTGCAGTCCCACACTACAGCGTGGAAGACGTGTGCTAAACCAGCAAGTTTCAGCTGCAGCTGCTGCGCTTGCCCCAGCAAAGTGTCAGCGTGTTTGTGAAACTGAGTCAACGGTAAAGCTCATTAGCTCCTCAAAATACGAGGACTGAAACCAGGCAAGGCCTTGAGTACAGCAATCGGACTGAAATAAGGGAGGAGTACCAGAGCAGGGAGATTTTGCTAAGATTTGCCGATCTTGACACAGCCCCTTTTCCTGTAGTGTCAAGATGCCTCATCTGAGCTGTTGAATGATGGCACCTGGGCCCAACTGCACAAATGCCAGGCACTCCACAACAGGGTCCATGCCCAACAGCAGTGTCTTGCTGTGGGGCAGAAGGCAAGAAATGGTCCCTGGTGGTCAGCCACTGCCAGAGCACACGTGTAGGCACGGGTATTTCTCTGGACAGTCATGCAGTGCTGCTGCTCTTTCTCAGCTCCGTGAGCTGACATCCTGCCTGCAGGTCGCTCCGCAGACCTGGCACGAGGGCTGCTGCAAACAGGCATGATGTCCACACCGCTGCAGGTGACTCACAAGAGACAGAGAGCGCCTTACGTGAAACCTTACAGGTTGGCAGCAGCCCTGAAACCTTGACCACCGGTTCTTCCTGACAGGAGTCGCTGGGCCGCGTCCTGTTGAGCTGCCTTGTGCAGTTCTCCCTCTGAGCCCGTGGCATAGCAGAACTGACAGGAGCTGCACCCCTCCCCGTTCACACCAGGGTGTTTTGTGCCTATGTGTTGTGTAAGGAAAGCTCACGCTTAACAGGAAGGGCCCTTGGGAGTTTTCAGGCATCTCCTGGGTCGAGAGCGCTGAAGGGTTTGCTTCCTGGTGTGCTCTTTTGCATGTGGACACCTAAAATTCCATTAAAACCTCAACTTTGTTGTCTGGTTTTTGCTCACAGAAACTGTGATCTTAATCTAGTGTGCAGTAGAACTGATCCCAAATACACCAGCCACAAGGTTGGACACTGATCCATCAGTCTCCCTGGCTTTCAAACGTGTTAAAGAAGCAACACACACAGTGTAGACAGAGACTGCTCAAGAGCAAGGCTAACTCTGCAGCAAGTAGGCCACGGTGCTCTCAGGTACTGAGGACAAAGACTGTGGTCAGTCTGGAGAGCCCGCTCACCACCACCATTATCTCCTGGGGAGAAACTCACATAATGTTATTTTACGGTTTCCAGGCGTCACTGGCAGACTGCCTTCCCTGCACTGTATCCCAACCAGATTTGATTTTGTCCAACCATTCACCTTATCAACAGTTTCATATTCGCCTCTACTCCCATGAAAATCCGTACTGTCCTCTAATTACCTGACTTGCAGATAAGCAGCGCAGAATTCATTTCTCCTCTCCAAATCCCTTAATTACACTGCTACAGCAGCAATACAAAATGCAAAGCAGTGCAATACTTCCCTGCACGTGGCTTTGCTGCAAAGTCCCACCACATAGTTCTAGAGCGCCCCATGCTAACACTCCGATTTAGCGAGGATCCACTTCTAAATCAAAGATAATTCAAAGCCTCCTGGGGCAAAGGCTGCTGACAGCCAACCCTCCCTTCCTGCCGAGGAAATGAGGCCACTCAGCACTTTGCAGGAGTTGCTCAAGGATTCATTGGGTGGAGCCCATGTCTCAAACCCCGCAGGCTTTGCGTCCCCTGCACGCTCAACACATGTTTTACAAATACATTGACAAATACACACTGTATTTGGTAGTAGCAGTGACAAAAAGAAAATAAATAATCACCAAACCAACGCACATGGATACATTCTGCAGATTCCATGCACACACTTCTCCTTTTGTTAATACATCACTGCTCTGAGGCACTGATCTCCAAAATCCCCATTCCAGGACCACGTGCCAATCTGGACAGCAGTTTCATTAACAGCAAACCTCAGTTCTACACTGTCCTGGCAACTGATGAAGCCAGTGCCTGCTGTGTGAGCCCACAGCCAACATCAGCCCTGGGAGGAGAAGCCCCACCAAACTTCTTTCTGGGGATGGTAAGACTTGCTTTGCCCAAGGGCTGCCCAGAGAGGGGAGAGGAGAAGGAAGGAAACAGCACTAACAAAAATATCACAGAAGGAAGAAGCAGCACCAGGGTCATCATTTGGCAAGCACAAGGTTTTGCCTTCCTAGTACAAGAAGCTGCTTTTCTAATTGAGATCTGTAACATCAGTGAGCACTATGAATTAGTTCCCAACACAGACCAAGGGCTGCCCAGAGAGGGGAGAGGAGAAGGAAGGAAACAGCACTAACAAAAATATCACAGAAGGAAGAAGCAGCACCAGGGTCATCATTTGGCAAGCACAAGGTTTTGCCTTCCTAGTACAAGCAGCTGCTTTTCTAAATGAGATCAGTGAGCACTATGAATTAGTTCCTAACACAGACTGTTTCTTCAAGCTGACAGCAATGCTACAGAGAATGGCATCTACCTACAGAACTTACTCAGTCCCAGCTGAGCAATCTCCTCAAGTTCAGCTTCTGTCTTCGCTGCAGCAATAGCATGAGGCAACTTCAGGGTGAACGGAAGGACGTCCCTGTTGTGGAAGAGAAAAACAATTATGGCTTCACAGCAACATCCATAGCTTTAAAAGTAACTGTTTCCAACACTGGTAGTGGCTGAGCTGATTCCTTCTTTCTCCTTGAGCAGTGGCAGGTAGCAATAGCCTTAAACACACAGTACACAGCCAAACATCACCAACCCGGGCTCCTTTGCATGGCAAGGCTGTGAGGCGCAGGGGACAGTCAGGTCCCCAGGACTCTCTTTAGGCTCATTTCAGCAGAGCCATCCAGCACTTTCTCCCACTACACCAGAAGCGTTAACCCGTTCTTTCTAACCAGTGATGCGCACAAGTGTTATCTGCCCTTAACCCTTCCACGGAGCGTCTCGTTCTGGACACACTGTTGACTGGTCTCAAAGTTGAATTCCAGTTCTCAGAATAAAAATTTAAATGAGTACGTGGGCAGCTACCGTAAAAATTTGTAAGCCAGGATGTTTTGGTGCTGCTCTGTCCTACGAAAACACCCTTCCTTTAGGGAAGTCTTTGTAATTTACTCTCACATGTGGTTTCTCTTCACTGCACACTAGAAGTTCGATGGATGTTTACAAAGGGCGATGCACAAATACATGAACGACGACGTAGGCCAAATCCAGTGTAAGAAGCTCCTGACAGATATTTTAAGGGACAGAACTACTTAACCATACGTTCACTGTGTGGGCACTGCCATCAACCAATACTTCTTGCCTGCGCCACTTGTACCAATACACCCTCAAACAGCAGCGCGTGCTGAACTGCAAAATCTGTAGCAGAAGTACCCATGTAATTAAGAGTAAATAGGAACAAAGGGAGCACAGGAATCCTACACACAACTGGTTCCAAGGCTGTCCAACCACCTGCTGCAGCACAGGCAGTGGGTTTTTATCACATACTTATTCTCTATGCTGCACATTAACTCCTTGAACAGGAGCTCAGAACACCACTGGGATTCAAATCAAGTGTGTGCACGAGTGACAGACACACTAGCTAAAAAGTATCTTAGGAGACATAAACCTAGGGCTTGAGCATCAGCCTGGAAGATTTCGGCAGTAAACTAAAGTCAGACTGAAAACAGTTAAAAAGATTAAAAACATCAGCTATTTTTTCTTTGCATGCACCCAGAAAACAAGCTGGGCAACGCTAAACGGGAAAGCTGACGAGGCCGTTTTTGGTGTTCGCAATTTACATTCACATCTCTCAGCCATCGCATTTTAGAGCATGATCTGACATTTCTCTGATATGCTCCAAAAATGCTTTTTACTAACAATTCCAAGAAATGGACATTGCGAGACAGTTTACGGTGCTTACTAAATAAGGCACGGAGCGGTTAAGAAAGTGTTATAAGGTATCAGCTACAGTCAAATTCAGCTTGGGGACGCCCAAGCGGGATGGGTACCAGAACCCCAGTACCAGCGAGCGGTACCCAGTGACAGGGACACTCACTTTCCGCTCTCATCTCATCTCTCATCCAAGACTACCCAGGAATATTTATAGATTGGCAACATAAACATCATGCTGAACCAAGCCCTGGAGACTCTCGTTTTCGACAGCCTAGCAAATGTGACTCAGAACACAGCACCATCTTACCTGCTGATACAGTAGAAAGCAATGAGCCTGAATAAATCGGCAAAACTTATTCCAGACCCCTCCAAGGAGAACGCTGTGAAGAGAGTTACAAGACAGGGAGAATTACACACCTATCCACCGCTTCGAGACGCTCGATGAAACGCATCTCAGGTTTTTGCACAAAATCAGTGAGCTTGCAGCACCAAACTAGCTACTGCTTGGTTAAGAGAAAACAACAACTGTGTGAAGAGTACGTGTCTCTGCTAAAGGCATTTTCAGGAGTATGCTGATAATCTTCGTGGTGGGTTTGGTTTTGTATTCAGAACATACGGCCCAACTCCTGGGAAGCAGATCAAGCGTGATTAGAATTGCGCAATGTTTTGCTGACAGACAATAAATCGGTAACTGAGGCTGCGTTTGCCCAGTGTACCAACGCGCTTAACTTTTTAAACCTCTTGTTACACCTAACTTTAAATCTCTTGTTTCCTCCTCCTGCATTTCTTCCTTCTCGCTTGCCTTCTTCCCGGATGTGTTGGCACTTAATGAGAGATGACAGATCCTCATTCACTTCAAGAAACCCATTTGACCTGAAAACCCTGTTAGGAAAACTCAGACAACTTTGCTTTGTGCTGTTGCCCTGCACAGGGGGGAGGAAGACATGAGCAACGCCTTTCATTTTTTCCCCACCCCGTACCGCTGTTCCTTATTAACATAAACACTTGTTCACAGTAACGATGACATACAAGTGACTGCCACCTCACTTACATCAAGCTCTCTCTGATTCCAGTGGCAAGTTTCACCCAAAGACTACAAAAAGCAGAAGCAGCTCCAAGACTGAAGTTATTTGGATCTTTTGCCTCTGGACATGACCAAGACTAAAGCAGGAAGAAAAGGATTTATGAAGCACAATGGCAGTGTGAGTCAGGCTCCTGAAGTACACGAACACCGGGCTCCTGCAGCCTCAGACGACTTCTACACAAGGGTGAATCAATGAAGTCTGCGCCCATCCCAGGTGAGAAGCCCCAGATCACGGGTGGATCTCCGGTGGAGCGGGGCGCACGCTGTCCCTTCTTCCCCGGCAGAGAAACGCTGTTGAAATTCATCTCCTAAGGAGGGCACTTTTACTGCTGCAGAAGCTGGGCTGAGACAAGGCAGGCTCGGGCTCGGCAGGGAGAGCCAAGAGCCGTGTGGCAGCTTCGGGGGCCTCGGCACAGCCTCTCGGGGAGCAGCAAAGGCAGTTTGCAGTACTCCACGCTGCAAGGCAGCGCCCCCGCGCCGAGGTTCTATGACTATGGAGTGTGCGTGGGAACCGGGGGAAAACCTAAGTCGGGTACTGATCCTTTATCCAACCCTTACACTGAAGGAGAGGTCAACCTGGACATCTGTGTGCCCAGAAAAAGGGGTTTCTTTGAGAGAGACACTAAGAAAGCAGGCAGTAAGCAGCAGGTGACCTGGGGGCAGGCTAGGAGGTGATGTGTTCAGATCCCTGACCGCAGTTAAAACCTCAGCTACGACTGGAGAGTAAAATCATCAGTAGATACTTCCCCCTTGTGGTACAATTTTACTAATGAAGGATCACAGATTATTATTTCCTTTTCTAGACGGGAGAGAGGGAATTAATGAGTATAACAGGCCTCAAGCAGTCTCAGATCACACAATCAGCTGTCATTGAGAGCTTTCCCTTCTCTGCCGCGCCTGATTCGTAACTGGAACGAAAACCAGAATTAACTTTTTGGTGCTGGGGGTGGGAAAGGAGAAACTCAACTGAAGTTACCTCAGTTTACTAATAGAAACAGAAATTAACTACAGACCCTTTGCTTCATGGAAGATTAACTGAAAGTGTTGCTGATTTTCTCCAGTTTTTCCACTTTCTTGTTCAAATGAACCCATCGCTCCACTCCCAGTTTCTGTACCACATACACACACCAGCTGCAGCTTCCTTTTTCCATTCCTGTATCTCGAGCATAATTTTTCATGCCCTTCCTCTAAAGAGATGAGCGCAGCATTGTTTAGAAACCAACTGGAGCTCTAACCTTTGCTCATCTCTATTAGAAAACAGGGAACAAATATAGCTGGGATTTAAAATGAAAAATCATTGATACCACATCAGAAGCAGTTCCCAAGGGTTAAAATCCATTTAGTTATTAAATTTAAAAAACTAAGCCAAGAGAAAAACACAACAACAAAACACCCCAAACAAAACAACAACAAAGCACACTCAGAGGTGCAGACAGAGAGCGCTGCCCCAAGAGCTGCCCCAAGAGCTGCCCCAGAGCACAAGGAAATGCAGGGACATTTCACTGACAGCAGACAGGACTACAGACCCTGTTTCCACAGAGGAGGATCTCTGTCCACGATAACCAGTGGATCCTGCATCGAGTCAGGGACATAGAGGCAGAATTGCAGTTGTGTCCAGCTGAAACCAAAGTGTTTCTATAGGTTGTCCCACCTCCAGGACACGCCTGACCTGCTCGCAGAGAGCACTGTCACACCACTGCACGACTCTGGGTCTCCTCTGCTGTGGGTCACACCAACGCGGCGAGCTCCAGGCTCGTACAGAGCGGCAAACAGCTGAAACGTGCGTAACCCTCAACTTACTGTACGTGCTTTCTTTTATGGCAAATTCCTTTAGGCAGGACCCGCACTCGCTGGGCAGACGCAGAGAGATGACTTTCTTCTGCAGCCTTGCAGATTTCCGAACCAGAAATATCTGTTGTGGAGAAGGCAAAAGGACGTGGGTTTAGCGTCATCACAGACACATGGTGGACAAAAGGAACCAGAACAACTCATTCTCTCTGATCTATGTAAAACACCTCAGAATTTTACTCAGTCGTTACTGCATCAGGTCAAACAGCTTGGTGTAAAAGGGCAGAACATTTAGAAAAGTGTCTTGGTTTTTTTGTCATTGGGGGTTTGGGGTTTTTTTCGGTTTGCCTGCGTTATTAACACTTGCACCAACGGAACTGAAATGCAATCCTTACCCCGGGGGGCTGGGCCCGCAGGATTTCCACAGCTTCTGCATCGTTCAGACCCAGCTGCAGCCACACGGGGTGAGTGTGCAGGAGCTTGTCCAGTATGCTCAGCTTGTTGGACAGGCTGTCGTATCCAGAGTCTCGCGGGCAGCTTTTCACGTCGTTCTTCTCAGGGGAGACATTATCCATTTCCTTTACTAGACTGTGAAAAATTAAAGAAATAAATAAATTAGCCATGCTAACCTCCTGTAAACAATCTATCACAACGCTAACGGCACTGCTGGCACCCTGGACTGGTGCTTCCCCTACTGGGAATTCCTGTCATTAGGATACACAAAAATTCTCCTATATCCGTAAGACTTCTTTCACCTGTCCTCAACTTAACAGCCATCTTTACGATAAACCTTGGCATTCTTCTGTGAGCTTTTTGAAGTCTGGCAAGCACTTCAGGTACAGGTGTGTAATGTGACTGAACGCTTCACTCCCGTTCTTTGCTGTGTTCACACCTGGAAAAACCTCTCTTCAAGGGTTTTATGCAATGCAGACATTTTTATTCCCAAATAGACTGCAAAAGCTGCAACCCACAGAAACCCTCCTTCGTCCTGCCTGCCAGAAAACCCCGTTCAAAACGCTGACAACGGAGCAGCCACTGCCTGGGCTCGCTGCGCCCAACACAAGCACGTTCTGTTTGCTTGCAGGGATTCTCTTCACAACAAAAAAGCTGCATCACAGCACCTTATCCCCAGACCACTGCCTCTGCTCCACCAGCCCTGCCATCCTCACAGCTGCAGATCCACCTCTGCTCCCCAATGACAGCGAGAGACCTCAGTCAGGAGAAGAGAAAAAGGGGAAAGAAAGGAAAAAAAGGAGGTTAAATGCCCCAAATAACCCTCCCTAAGGCACAGCTTCATTGAGAAATCATCTGAAGAGGCAGTAATTTTTATGGCCCATGCTCTGAATTCTCTAAATATTTAAATTCTTGCCATTATGCCACAAACGGCCCTTACCTCACATTTCAGTACTACACTTCTGGGATCAGAAGCAAGTAATTGTATATTTATGCTCCACAACTGTATATTTGTTGTATGCTAATTGTATATTTATGCTTCACAAGCACAGGAGCACAGAATACTCAACCCCAAAACAAAACCCACCAACCAAACTGCTTCTTTCTAGCTTTGGTCAGCAACGTGCAGCATCCCTAGACAGGGACAGAACGGAAAGTTAATGGGAGAGAGAACTTTCCGTGCATGGCCAGGTAGGAACAGGCACAACCATTCACGTTTTTCATTACCTGGATCAGTTATCACTACCAGATCGCCCGTGCGTGTCTCCCTTTTGGTCCACTTTCTCTGCTTATTTATAACCCCCATACACACACACACACCCCTCACTGACCCCCATACACACACACACCTCACTGACCCCCATACACACACACACCTCACTGACCTCCCCACTCACCCCCGATGCACCTCAGCCAGATCAGCCCTAGCACGTTACTGCAATCCCCACAAAGGTAAACCAGCAACAAACAGCACTTAAAAATTATTTTCTATTCAAATAATAAAGAAATAGGCAGAGAGAAAAGTCAGACCTGGTCAGCCCTGGCAAGAACACGGCTTGGAAAAACCACATCTGGCAAACCACAGTTGAGAAGCCACTTCCCAAGGCCCAAGAGGTCAACGCACTCAGAAGTCCACTGGTCTGCTCTGTCAGCACGTTTGCAATGGTCCAGCACTGAGCATCATTGTCTGACTTTGGTTTTTATTCTTAAAATTATTTAAATTAATGATCCGCGCACTAAATACAGCAGAGTGCAAACCCTGACACATGGGAGGAGTTCTTTACGTTTGTCACGTTTTAGAGTCAGACTGTAAAATTATTTGGGACTGGGAGGTGTGTGTAACTGCTTTGGAAACAACAGCACGGAAACAAGAACCATCTGCATTCCTCATGATCACCTGATGAATTCAAGTGAACAGAACAAGAAGTTGCTGGAACTGAAACGCCAGCAAAACACGCCGTATACTACGCAGCAAGTACATTTCTCTCCTGGCTTTAGTTTCGGGATTTTTCTGGGATTTGTGTGTCTCGGTTGGGTTTGGGGTTTTTTTGTTTTGTTTTTTACAGTGACTCTCATGAAAATACGCGATCCATGCAAGTTTCCTTAGATCTGAGAGAACCCATAAGCATGTGGGAAGTAAACAGAGGTAACTGCCAAGATAACAACGTGGTGCTGCACCAGACCAGAACAGGCTGAAGCCTGTAACCAGGCTGAGCCCACCTGTGCCCACAGGGCTGCACCTCCATCACGTCTCTGCAGAGCCAGCGCTCCTGCCCTCCCGCCCCCTACAGCTGTTTTCTGGTGGTCTCTCAAATCCTGCCTGTGCCGCTTGCTCCAACGCTGTAAAACCTGAGCTCCTCATACCTCTCCCATTTTTTGGCGGGACTTGGGACACCGAGCTGATCCACTCCCTGAAGGTACTGCCAGCCTTCTGCCCTGAGGAATGGCCTTTGTCTCTTGT
>NW_010161746.1:0-900 GCF_000695765.1 Mesitornis unicolor | reverse complement strand
AGCGATGCTGCGTTTTCCCAGCTGCGTCCTGCCAGGACCTGCAGCCTCTCACGCTTCGGGGTGCAGAGCCTGAGGCCTCGGGCGCCTTCCTGTCCCCCCCCACCCCCTACTTCCTCCGGCAGCCCTTGGCCGCATCCCCCATCATGTCCCAGTACTCTCCGAACTCCAGCTTGGCCTCATTGGGGTCTCCCATGCACTCGATCTTCTCGTCCAGGGGTCCAACGCACTGCAGTGGGGATGGAGAAAACACCGGGGTGATTCGGGGGTCCCACACACACCCCAGCTCCCCCTGCCCACCTCCAGTCTCCACCCTCACCTTCCCCAGATGGGGCAGCTTCTGCACCACCAGCTCCTGCATCTCGTTGGGGGTCAGGTACTCCTTCTGCCCCTTGACGGCGTAGCAGTGGAACTGGTTGATGACGGTCTCGATGGCCCGCTCCACGTCCGTCAGCTCCTGGCAGTCCTGGAGGGGGACAGAGGGTGAGGGATGTCCCCCCGGATGGAGGGGACATCGTCCCCAGGCAGAGGGGACATCCTCAAATGGATGGCACTTCTACTGAATGGATGGGACAAGCCCTTGAGTAGATGAGGCAACCCCAGATGTGTCTACAGATGTTCAACCCCTGCACAAGGATGCGATAAAGCTCCCTATTGACATCATAGCCCTCTGTACAGATGTGAGATCCCCTATACAGGTGTTAGACCTCACCATACAGATGTGAAACCCCCCATACATATGCAAGACCACTCCATACAGATGTGAGACCCCACTGTACAAACATGAGACTCCCACCATACAGATGTGAGACCCTGTACAGATGTGACACTCCACTGTACAAACATGAGACCCTGTACAGATGTGAGACCCGCACTGTACAAACATGAGACTCCCACCATACA
>NW_010161745.1:28982-87602 GCF_000695765.1 Mesitornis unicolor | reverse complement strand
AGCGGGCGTGAGGCAGTCGTCGTCGTCGGCCTCCTCTTCCTGTGCCGAGAAGCCCTCAGCCCTGCCGCCCCTCACAGCATCAGGCCCGCCAAGGGCAGCGGCTCCTGCCCCATGAGGGAGGCTGGCTGCCCCGCCGTTCCGCCCAGTGGGGGAGGCTGGGGCCGTTCCGCCAAGTGGGGGAGGCTGGTGGAGCCATGGTTTAGAACTGTGACAAGTCCTCATCAGTGCTGGGCCCGGCTCTGTGACAAAGGGGTGGCTCCGGCCATGGGTGACGCCTCCGCAGACCTCTGCGCTGAAGGCTGCCGAAAGAAGCACCATGACAAGCGAGGGGAAGCTGGCTCATTTGCGGGCACCCTCTGCCTCTGAGGGCTCAGTTGCTCAGTGCAGGGTCATGCTAAACCTCAACTCCGGGCTGGGACCGCAACATGAAGGACAGAATTCACACAAAGTTCTATTACCCTGCAGAAGAGGGTGCTAGCTGTAAAAACTTATTCTTTTGGCAAAAAATAACTGGGATTATTTGAGAAGTATTACTTAATCCACCCCGATTTCTCCTGGCAAGACTGACTATGCAATACCAGTGGGTTCATGATACTTTTTTCCCATGCAAGACAGCGATGCGCAGTGGTTTAATGTGGAAGGAGCCGTGTCACAAACAGTGGAAACCAACACAAGCAATAAGATGACAAGCGATTTTATTTTGCAAAACAATCACTATACAGCAACAAATACAATTGCAAATCGGATTGAAAAACATGAACTACCTACCACCAGCCATTCAAGAAATGCCTTTTTTATGGTAACAGGCTCTAGAATTATCAGAAAAAACACAGGTTTGTAACAGCAGACTGTATTCCTTGACATCCCAGCATTCAGCATGTTTATTCATTGGCTTTTTCTCTTTGCTAAAGTTGAAGTGGCTTTTATACGCTTGACTTTTCCAAGTGTGAAACGAATTTACTTTCCTGCAGTGAGAATTGCTGGAGTTGCAGAGGGAGTTGCTTTAGCAATCTGACTAGCGAGTGAACTCGGCACACATCTAGGCTAGAAATCTACCTGTGTTGATTTTCATAGCAAATGTGATCTACTCTTCAAGGCGTTTGCCTTTGAAGGGACATTTGTAACTTGGGTTTCAAACAGTATTTGGTCCAGCATGAAAAAACCTTCTGCTCACACATGGTAGTCCACACAGGCTGCCTTTCGACTCCCTTTAGGTCGTGTTCATAGGCAAACTTAGATTTGTAAGCAGTCAGAAGGAGTTTACTACTGTACCTTAGCAGAGCACTGAATGGACAGTACTGTTTAGTGCTGTACAGTGGAAATATACATAGCCCATGCGGGCACACGATTTTCCTCATCAGTGTCAGTTTTTCCTTTACTGTTGCTGGACAGAGGTTTGCTCAACCTTGATTTTTGTCTGCTTGTGGTTACATAGAAACAGCAGCACTCTCTCTTTTGTCTCTACAACTTGGTGTATTATTAATGTGGGGCTCTCCTCTAGCTATCCAAGCAAGGTTTCACCATTCCTTCTGTTTAGGTTATCTCTGCTCTGTTACAGAGTTGGGTCTCAGGCACCCAACGTACCTGCTGGCTCAACATGCCTGTGGAAAAGAAACACAACGGATGCAGTTTCCAGGAAGCTGGCTCTATCTTCTTTAGTGGACATTACATATTTACAAAACTGTTGTTTTTAGAACCAACACTCTTCTTGAGAAGTTAAGATTAATATGAGCTTTTTCAGTGAACATCTAGAGTCATGTAACGTAACTTTTTTATTATTATTTAACAGCACAGAACTCTTGATTTCTTTTCACCTAACTCCACAGCATTCTACGATTCTTTCTATGGAAGGATGATTATGATTACAAAGGTCTTTGTTTGAATCAAGACAAGAAATCTCATCTTAATACATGAAATAAATTACTTGGTGTGTTACATCACTCTAACCTTGGACTCATAAGTGGATTAACTAAGCTTCATTTTCTAGAGCAGAATAAAACAACTTGAGTCACAGGTTAACACTGTTCTCACTAGCTGGTATTCAGCTTCAGAGAAGCTGAGGTTCAGTAGTACCATAGATTCTCTCCCACATTGGCAAAAGGCTTAAAAAAAACCCAACAAACCAAGAAAAAAAATCCCATCCCAAACCCACTGCAAGGATAATGTATATTAATTGATAGCAAGATCAGAGCAACAAGTTATAAATACAGTTCTGTTGGGTTTGCTTTCTGTCTGTTGTTTTTCTGGAAAAATGGGAAGAGGTTTTTAATGCACCTCGCTTGACACCGTTTCCATGTGAATTCTTAGGATTACTGTGTGTAAGCAAAAGTGTAACAAATACAAGGCAGAAATCGCAATCCTCCAGATGCACTTAGCGTGGTTACAAACTCATTGTCCTCTGAATGAAACAACTGACTTACAGAGCAGTATTAGGTACTTCATAGTGTGGAAAAGCTTTTTGCAGAGCTGAAATGTCGTGTGTGGGGCTGTGAGTTCACCTTCAGTAAAATTTTTAGAGATGTAATCATTTTATTTTGTCTTTGTTCTGCTGCGACAGCTTAGCCAAAATTTCCCTTTGGCCCACTGAACATTTACTGTGCATTTACTACCTTTATTTAACGATGGGGAACCCTGCACTATTAATTAGAATCCTTCTTCACAGACATGAAAATCTTCTCTATGAGACTTTTCAGATCAAACCCCAACACACACACGCACGCACGCATACAAAGAAGGAAAAAGAACAGATCAAAAGCTTCCAACACACAATGTTAACCTAATACAAGTATCAAGCATAGCTCAACTGACAGTGCAAAGTTTAGGTAAAAGATTCCAAGATGAAAAGATCAAACAATCTGCAAGAATGTAAACCGGTCGTCTCATAACGTCTCCTGTACATGCAGTATCAGCAGATGAGTAATACTACCACATAGCCTTCAGTGTTCTCTCAGTGTCCACAAGGAAGCGTTGGAGTTCTCACAGGTAACTCCGTTAGATCGGCTGTTCACGTATCTCTGCCCTCTACCTTTTATGCACACTTTTTCTTACACTTTTTATACTGACTTTAATCCCACTTTGCTCCGATTTTAAGATGCCGTGTTTACTGCTGAAGCACCCAGTCAAGGGAACTCACTCTATTTATTCACATACTATAATTTACAGGCATCTCTGTCACATTTATCACTGCCATCTGAGTGCCTGAGTGTATACATAAGACATCACTGAAGGAGTAGAAGCATCTTAAAATTTGTTTTCTGTGTTTCAACTTTAGCAAAAGAAAAGAAATTAAATCTAGCAGTCACTGTTACTACAGGAGTTGGTTGCTGTTGTTCGTTTTGTTTTTTTTTTCTTTTTTAAAAAAAGAAGAAAGAAAAAAAGCCAGAAACAAACTATTGCGGATTTTTTTAAAACCCAGAATCCAAACTCAGCCATCTCTGGAGACCCTTTTACAGACGTCTGGACTCCACAAAAATCATACCTTTGTAAAGAAAGGGAGGAAAGGGAAAAGGGAAGAAGGAATCCTTTTTCTAGCAGTACAGAAGAGACTTGCATCTGGCACTAAAACAGGACCACGGCTTTTAGTTGTTACAGAAAGCAACTTCATGCTAAAATTTTCATCTTTTTAAAATGTATTCTTATGAGTAGGGAAAAAAAACCCTGCTAACATCTACTTTTACATACCTAAAATTGCAACACCAAAGGGTGCAAGAGACACAGATACTGTGAATAAAGAAGTAGAATATTCAAGTATATGAGGAGGGCGTATCACAAATGGCCACAGAGAAATATATATGTCTATAATACTGTATCAAACAGATGGAAAGGATGTGAAACTGGTGGTGTGTACACAAATCTAGCCGCTTAACCAACTTTCTAATCAGACACAAGTCTGTTGGGGTGGAAGTGCTTGCTTTCTGCAGCTTTTTACGTCACTTCCCCAAGCATGGTACAAATGTTTTCAACTACTATTTTTAGTTATTAGTTAAATAATTTATTGGCTTTTCAGCTATACACTGACATGATTAACCAGGTCCAAAAAATGTTAATAACTTAATTCAACTTTCGTTCTACTCATTTATACAAAATAACACTTTTTAAATTAAGCTTGAATTTCTCTATATGCCCTTCCTTCTGGTAAGCAGACTGTTAATTTAACCTGTAATAACTTACAATGAGCAACTTTTCTCTTTTTATTTCCCCATCTATCAACAGAACAGTAGAATGAGCAATTTGGGGTATTAACAAGGCTCTTCAGAAAGAGGTGGATGGCCTTCAGGCACATGAAAGGTAAAAATGCATTTTATCATAGTACGGTACTCCATGCAAGACAGAGCAGAGCAACAATAATTGTCCAATGTAACATACTGCAGTTGTATACCCATATAAAGCCAGTGTCTTCCTGTTGTAAATGGAGATCAGGCCAATTTCTGCATCTATTTACTTTTTTTTTTCTTTTTTTTTTTTCTTTTTTTTTTTAACTGTGTGGTAACTACAAGTCTTGAGATGCGACTTAAGTTTTAGACATGGTAAAGAATGAACGTAACACCTGCTCTGAGCCCATTCCTGCCGAGAGCTCATGCCTAAATATTATTACTTCATACAATGCGAAATGAGCAAATTCATAAGCCCTGCTTAGCGAGGGCTGCCGTGACATCTTCAGCAAGGGTAGCAAGCTGGGGCGATTCAAGCAGGTTGATGCTTCCAGAGGACGAGACGTTGCTGAGTCTGCGTGGTGAAGCCACGCTGGACCTGCCTGGTGACTGTGTGATGATCTCAGCCCCGTGATCGACACGGGCTTTAGCGTGCTCTCTGAAGTTTAGCTTCTGGCTGTCAATCTGCTCCAGGAAAGCAAAGAATTTAACACGTTACATATTCACCGAATTAGCTCATTACAGATCACCATTTGGGTCTCATTTTGTTTACTTTTAAGAACGCTTACAAGTATTGAAGCTTCTTCAGTCCTTAGAATAATTCAATCAATATTTTTTCACCTGGTTTAATGTGTAACGGCTTACTATGTTACATTCTCTTACTATTTCTGTCTCTGATGAATGTTTTAATGAGCAGTACCATTGTTCCTACCTGTACGAATTTAATAGACGTTTTATGGGCACTGTAATCTGTTCCCAAAATTTGTATTTTCAAACATTTGTGGCATGATCTTACTTTCAA
Source organism: Mesitornis unicolor (assembly GCF_000695765.1). NCBI lineage: Eukaryota > Metazoa > Chordata > Aves > Mesitornithiformes > Mesitornithidae > Mesitornis > Mesitornis unicolor. Next base: position 82,430 of record NW_010161745.1, on the reverse strand, counting down.
GATGTTTTCTTCCTGATTCACAAAGAAGTCCTGATCCTCTGGGATACCCATACTTACCAGATCACAGCTGTCCTGTAACATCGTCCCGAACAAGGTTTATCTTTAGGGGGAAAGCCAGTGCACAAACTACAGGATGTTTCACTTTAGGATCCACTCTCAGCTTAGATGTGGATGTGACATTGGTCATTTCAAATTCCAAAGGGAACAAATGACATTTGAGTGTGCTTGAAGGAGAACAATCGGATGTTTCCTACTCAATTCGGAGCCATCACTGAATTCACAGCTCTAATAATTTCACTGGGCCAGGGGCACAGTGGTAGCCATTTCTCTGATGACTGTCCCCTTACCTTGACGTTACCACCGCCAGGTATGTGGTGGGCATTTTCCAGTGAACCAACTTTAGCCTGAGCTTTTTCTTTGAAATCCAGTTTCACACTCTCAATTTTCACACGCCCACCTCCTACACACAAAAAGAAAATACAGATCAAGAGTCTGGAATGGCTGACCTTACGCACACAGGAGCACTCACGTTACCTTCCTTTTAGTTGAGATCTAAAGTGTTTAGAGAAGCACAGAAAAACATGCTGTATGTTGAATAAAATATAAAATCTTCAACTGTAAGCACGTGTTGCAGCTCTACTGCTTTTCATGGGATTTAAGCACATGCTAAAATATTGCTGACTTCAGTCTGCATTTCAGTACCTTATCAAACTGATCTTATGCCACAGCAGCACCACTCATTAGTTTTTCATCTCCTCTCTGAACTAGGTGGTCTCATACCTTTATGTCTTTATAGACTTAGTGTATTTACTTTCTCTTGGACTATAGAAGAGAATTGTATCATTCACGATTTCTCCTTCACATGATAGGATTAGGTCTTTGGTTTGTCCCACATCCCAGAAATTCCTACAATACCTGGCTTGTGATGGATATTCTTGAGTGAGCCACACTTGGAAGTCACATGACTCAAGTCGATCTTCTTGGTTACGATTTGTACCTGTCAAAAGCGCACACACACACACATTACAGGAATGAAAAGAGTGAAATAAACAAAAAGCAGAGCTTCCCTGCAGAGAAAGAGCCCAAGCCTCTACAAACCACTGGAAAAAGAGAGATGGTTAGTTGAAAACAGACCATGCCACAAAGGAGGAAACACCTGGATTAATACAGCAAGCTTCCTTCCCACCTAGGGAAACGACAGAGCTGGGTTAAGCTTTACTATTAGCAAACTAAGAGGAGGACAAAGCAGATCAGCTTGTGGGTTGTTTCTGAAATGTTTCTGGGCCTCCTCTCTCAGGGTGGATGCTCTGAAGCCCTGCATGCAGCAGGACTCATCTCATTTGCTTTTGCTCTTGACTGTGCATCCTGGCAACTAGGAATATTTCTCTACCATCTGTTTCCTATTTTTCTGCATCTAAATACAGTATGCATTTCAGATCAATCCACTATGGAGAGTCTGATGAATCTACAAATGCGACTCCTGCAGCTGTACCTGAGCTGGCTGGTGTTTAGCCAGCTGGCTCAGCGGTGCTCACTGGATAGCACTCGCACCCCTCTGCTCAGCGAGGAGGCAGCACAGGCACCCTCCCTCCTCCTGCTGCTCTGTGCCCTGCTGCTGGCTGCATCGCCGTGACTGCTGAGCCCAGCTCGGGAACGGCCACGGAGCAACACTCCTGCCTAGCCGCACATCCGAACAGCCCTCAGATGCAGCCCACAATCACAATGCCTGTGTTAGCAGCTCCTCCAGGCCAGACAGCAGCTTCAGGATGGCTGCAATGCTGCTGGTGTGCTCACATCACCAGCAATGAGTTAAGCCAGCACTGGCGGCTGTACTGAATGTGTTTAGACCAGACGTGCCCACACTGTCAGCTCTTCCATCTGAGGGGAGATCAGTTGCACCAGGGGGTCGGAGCCGCCTTAAGCTATTCCAGCATGACTGCTAAAGTTAATGGGTGTCTTGTCAAACCCCGAGCAACCTCAGTTATACAGGAATAATGCTGTGGCATTAGCATTAGCATTCGGCACGCTGGCTGATCACACCCTCTCTCTGAGCTTTCTTTGTCCTTATGTTTTATTTTTCTTCTTCCTCTCTGATGAATGCACATAACTGAAAGGTTACCTGAGGAAGGACTGATGCACTGGAAGATGCCCAACTGTGAGGCTGGAGTCTCACTGTGAGCTGCAATCTCTTTCTGGAAATATTTTCTTGAGCTGCTCACATGAAAGGCACTGAACCATTTCAGCTCACACCGAACTTTTACTGTCAGCACCCTTGGACATATAGATATAATCTTTCTTTTCTCATTTCCTTTTCCTGGCCAAGTCCTGGAAATGTATTGTGCTCTGCAGAGAAAGATCAGGAGGCCACCACTGCATACACAGGGCTCACACAACTACCAGACCAGACTCACATGTGAAACAGTAGCGAGAAGGAAAGTAGTGCTCAGAGGAAGGGAGACAGAGGGGTCTGGCTGTGCAAGGTGGGTCACCACAGTGGATATGCCTGTTTACAGGGTGTCCGTACTACTTACATTTCCTCCCCCTGCAGAATGTTTGATGTTATCTCTGGAACCACACCGGGACTGAATATCGCTAAAATCGATCTTCTTGTTTAAAATTCTAACCTAAAAGGAATTGGAGGTAACTTACTATATCTCATACACACACTCCATCGGGCTGCAGGACAAGGGAGCCAGAGTAATTTTGCCTCCTACTATGACTTCTTCTTTTGACACTTGTACTGTAATGTGAGAAAGTAAACCATGCCAGCTTCTATGCTTAGTGTGTTGACACAGCGTATGTAAATGTATTGTGCTGCTCTTTTTTCTACCTCACGAAGTGGTGGTGAAATACAAAGGGGAAACACAAAGTTTTTAGGCTGGGAGATAGGAGATGTGGCTTTTCCCTGAAAAGCTCAAAGAACTCCTTGCTTGCCTGGACTGAGCATAGTCCTTGGACAGCCTGTCTTAGGCTCTCTTGAATGATGGCCAGTGTTTCCACTGAACTGGCCACAAGGAGAAGATGGAAACCCTCCTTTCCACAGCTCAGCACTCCAGGCTTTGGTGTAGAAACCCCAGATCCAGCCAGCTCAGGCATGGGTTGGAATCCTGACGTATTTTGCCCTTCTTCCTGCCATACAGCATAACAGCAGTTACCTTCATACAACAGACCTCATAGTGTCCTGTGAAAGGGGACTGACAAAACTGATACAACTTAAGACAGAGCTCTCTGCTGCTCTCTCTCTTTACTGTCATCTACTAAAGGGCAATGCAGAAAACAACGGCATCTGGAAACCTGCAGCTGCATTCACTGCTTCCTGATTTCTGGTGCTGGGTATAAAGTTGGACACAACAACTTCTCCCCTGTGCTCTTTGTTTCTGGCAGAACAAGGACCCGACTTTCCCTTGACGGTGCCAGTCTCCCTTACAGATGCCAGAAGCCCACATTTTTTCTGTGTTACCTTAGCCAGAAAAGCACTGCAGGCATACGACAGGGCCTAGAAGTGAACTCTGCGAAGAGCAGGCCATGGTGTGGTTCAGGCCATGGCGTGGTTCAGGCCACATCAAAGCAGTTCTTCCACCTGGCAGAACTCAGGTGCCATTGATGACTGTCCTCCCAGGGAATGATGTGCTGCTGGATGGCAGCTACCAGTAGACAGGGACAACCTGAGTGACACCACTTCCAGACTTCTTTCTGAGCAAGGGCAAGGGACTGTGCTCACTAATGTTAGGCTTTTGAGGTGTGTGAGAAGCCATTTCTGGCCATGGCTGCACCTGCCTTCTTTGCACCAGGAGCTTTTACTTACTCAAAGAGTGCTACCTGTGCTGCATATCCTTTCTCTGGGTGAAATATGAAGTCTTCATTCAAACATTATGTTGGATTGTATTTAACTCTACATTATTAATATGCAATATGAATTGGCATTATTTCCTGTACTAAAAGCCACATCATTTGGGGCATCATCTATTCATTTTGCTAAATGGCACTTCTAGAGCCTTCACTGACACATTACTTAGAACAGTCCTGTTGGCTGCTGTTGTAACTAAACTTACAGTGACTGACATTGAGACAAGAGGGACAGATACACCAAGGTACCTTATTGCAGCTTCTTATCACAAAGCAGCTGTAAATCAGCTGAAGTTCTCAGTGGGAAGAAGAAGAACCCTGTACAGTTTCTGCTTCCTGGCTTCAGGTCCCCAAACTGCCCCAGGCTCCCTGATAAATCTGAAACAAATCGGTCCCGCTGTGCCTTACCTCCCTGAACTAGGAAATGACGTTTTGCCCCCCTTACAACGATACCAGACTTTGCAGCTCTTGGCTCCTGCAGTGGGCATAATGTCACATCTAGATAAAGAGTCAAATCCTCTGGTACTGAACACCTGGAGTGCACACTTAAAGCCCATCAAATTCCAAGAGGAAATTTTCAGAGGGCCACACTTTGCAGCTAATGTGAAGAATTTCTTCACAGCAAGCTGTTTCAAGGGTCCCTCTCATTACATATAATGTAACCACTGCACCAGCCAAAAACCATTAGGATGTTAAGTGTTCTCTTGCTTTAATTGGTGAAGATCTGTAGTGATGGCATGCTCAGCAATAAGGGTGATGACAGCACCAGAAAACTCCACAACTGGTAGGTCACCTTCAGAAGGGCATCTTCAGTAGGCAAACGGATTCCTGTCTTTCTCTCTCCTATCTGCTTAATCCATCCAAGTAAACCAATGAACACTGAAACATGAAAGCAAATGCCTTTGGAGTTTTATGCTCGTGCTTTCTCTCAATATACTATCCATTTAAAAATGTACCCCAGTGCTATACAAGACAGGTGTCACATCAGTTACAGAAACACACATCAGATGTGCAGTCAGATCTGGCTCCCAGAGAGCTTCAGGCCAGGCACAACTCGGCAAAACAGAAAGCCTTCCTAGTGCTCTCTGAGCACTTCTCTCTCAGCAATGGATCAGCAGCATCTCTTAGCAATAGCCACAGGGATGCATTTGCTCTGAAAATGCTGACTTAGGGGTCTTGACAAGACCTCAGCACTGTGGACTGGGGGCCTGTAGCTTAAAAATGGAGCCAAAGCAAGGTGATAAGTTGAGAGAGTGCCTCTGAGCAAGTGCCTACAGGTTGCTTTGCACCCAGAAGTCTAACAATTTATGAGTCTCATGGCCCACGGACCTGGCTAGCAGAAATGTAAAGGACCAATCACCTCAATTATCCTCTCTGTCTCACTGGGTAAAATGTGCCCCTGCGTAGAGGGGCCAGCAGACCTATGTACCATATAAGTCCTGTGCTGAGGGCTGTAAACATCAGAGGAAAAGTACCAGAGAGGGACAGGAACTATTTAGGGTAAAGAGAAACTTTGGCTTGCAAACAAAGAAAGTAAACTGACTGTGAATTATTTGGAGCTGCAACCTAGAGTGACATTTGTAACTATCAGAGCAGGGAGGCTCTGGAACTGACTTCCAAGAGAACAGAGCTACAAGAAGAAAATGGTAAACTTTTATGATGGCACTTGATGAAAGGAATTAGATGATGCAGCTGCCTGTGACAGTGACAGCGTGAACACCATGACTCACCAGGAAGGTCTCTGTGTTCCTGAATGTGCATGTACATCTTGTGTAGGGGTGGAGGTGTGGTAAGGATGTACATATATGCACTTCAATTGTGCTGCACATTAAATGAAAGATCGAGCCTGTTGTTCATGCTCTCATTCAGGAAAGGAAACATTTTAGTCCATGACAGAAACAGGACTGCTTTCTATTCACACTCACTGAACACCCCAACAGGATAATGTCCTGATAGCCTATCTCATAACCCTTGTGCTGACCTGTCAGTCTGAAACAGGTACGTTCTCTTCTGATCTGATGCTGGCTTGCCCAGGTATGCTGGACAGGGCCTGGAAGTCAGTATTTCGACTGGGACCAAGTTGAGGTTCCTCAGCATTTGTCATATCCATGTGGAGTTAAACCACAGGGGAAAAATTAAGCCTTACAGACAATGGTGTGTTTATCCCACAAAACCACACTGCCCAAGAATAAAACTGGCTTCTGTCTGAAGCCCTGACAGTCTGACTTACCCCCAGCTCTGTTCTCTGATGACTCCTCAGCGATGGTCCAGAACTGAAGCACAGGGCAGACTGTGTGCCGACATGCACACAGCATAGCCTCACTGACTCACACTACTTCTAGGTAGTTCGGGCACTGTGCTCCAACACCTTCTCTGCTGTTTTAATGCTGTCTGTCAAAGCACTGGGGGATGCAGGGCATTTATGGGTAGTCCGCTAGGAAACCAGTTATTGAAGGTATTGTTCTCAGAGTTCATTTAGATGAAGCATATATTGATCTGCACTCAGCAGGGTAAACTCCAACTCCTTTTCAACATATAGTGGCCTGACTGGCAATCTAAACACAAAGGGGCTGAGGTGTGATGGCACCACCTACACTAGATCAGAGGGGATGTTTTGGGTTACACTGGCTAACGTGAGAGGACGTGATGGCTGGCAATACCTGTGTATCTCCCAGTTAGATATATGCCTCTCTATGGCTGTTCACAGAAAGTGAATTTGGATTTCAAAGTCTCCATGTACAGCAGTCTCCAGTCCAGGGGCTGGGAGCAGGCCCTCCTCTGTCAGCACTGCACTGCTGGGTTCAAGATGAACAGAAATTTGTAGAAACACCGAGCGTAAGGCAGAGAAATGCAAGAGAGAATTTAGTTCAGTTGTGCCTCACTGCTAAAGATAACATCAGTGACTACAAAAGAGAGAATTATGTTCCATTGCTGCCTAGAATCACTCAGTTCAGCTGCTTTTCACAAGAGAGAAAGCCCCTGACTTACCAGTGTATGGGCAGAGAATCCATGAACAGCTTCCTTCCTTTGGCTTACGACACTGGTGCACACCAAAGCACCAAAGATACTCAAAGGAAACTGTGATGTTGATGAAATTACAGGCTCTGACTATATTTTCCAAGATGCTGGTGATTTATGTTCTCCCTGCCTTGCAATTATGGCCTCTGGAAGGCTCTACCACAAACACTGTGCCTAAAGCATTTAAAAATGTTCTGCTTGCCATTTGAACACACTGTGGGGCTGGGATATTGGAAAAAGTTCCCAAGACTCCTAATGACTTATCAAAGAGGGCAGGTTCTTTTTACTTACCACAGCCTCACAGTGATTTGACACAGCTACATCCCAGATATAGACACTTAATGTCACTTCACTTTCGTTCTCCTGCTTGACACAGGGATTGAGCGAGACAAGAATTGGTCTGGCACAGGAAGCAAGGTTAAGATTAAAACCTGATTAGAATCAAGAAACAGTTCTAAGTGTTTCCAAATCTATACGCTTCCAAGGACAGATGATCCTCCAGTTTTCACGCTCCAAGCAGAGGCTACAAGTAGAAGAAAGGAAGGGGGAAGGGTATTTATTTGGCCTAGCAAAGCTCTTGAAGAGAATGACTGTGCCTCAGTCTTTCCACATCTACCAACAGCTTGGGATGATGTTCAGCCACTGCGCTCCGAAATTACTGCATACACAGCCTATCGAAGCTGCCAGCCTATGAGCTAGTGAGATTCCAAATAAAAGGCTGTGCTGAACATCGTATGGACAAAATAATGTACCAACCTCATCTTCCTTCTAGCAAAGGGTGAACAAGGTAGCTTCATTTCTGACTTTTAAAAATACACCCAGAGCAGACACTAAGCATGTAATATTTCAGCCTGAGGAGTTAAACTGCAAAACAATCACAAACAACTGAAAATAGGTACTTTCTATGGGAAGTATCAGTAAAATACAAAGGAAAAAATCTACAGAGAAATGCTGAGAGGTTTTGCATAATTGTGCTGGGAAACACAAAGCGTAATGACCAGTCTCCACGCCAAAGAGTTTACAGTCAAGAGACAACAACGGAGTTTAACAGACAACTACAGGAAGTACGAGATCCACGCCAGATGAACATGTGTTCCATATTCATACTCATCACTAAATCTGGGAAGCTGATCAAAAGAATGGTAAAAGAAATTGAAGGAGATTGATGCACACTAAATAAAAAAAGATCCTAGCAGCTCAATTAATTCAGCTAAAACACAAGATCCTTGTTTTAGAACTCCCTTAGACAAAAACGCAACCAAACAGATTTTATTTTGCTAAACTACAGGGTTTGATCCTTAAAATTTTAGAGGCAACAGTCCCTACTTATGGGAAGGATACTAATAGCTTCAAATATCACGTGCTGAACACAGAGTATCAAATCCGTTTCCTTATCTTTAAGGGATGAGTTTTGAGTGCCTATGTCTGGATTTTCTTCACTCCAGCATGATGAAGAAAATTAAGTTGTGCAGTTCAAGTTCAAAAAAATATCTTGTGTTTATCTCTTCATGCAAGCTGGCTTTCCCAAAACTCAGCAGATATGTCCCTCAGCACCTCTGTTTATTGCTCAAATCCAAATTTCCAAGATTACAAACTATGGTTTTTATCCTTTCCTGTCATTTCCCACCCAGCAAGATAAATATTTTTCTCACTTTTCTGCGCAAGACAAAACACTGTTATATGACTGAAGAGCTCTGATCCAGATCATGCATTGCCTGAACATTTTTCCCAAAAGAACAACCTTCCCCATTTTATTGCCAAAACCTAGACTAGTCAGAGCTCAGCTGAAAATGCCTCCTCTGCTGAATGTGCTGCTGGGATGACTCAGACTTTCACAGGAAATTATGTCCTGGTAATTTCAAGCTACTCTAGGAAAAAAAATACAGCTTCTCCCCTTCCTATGAACAAGAGACCAACTACGTATAGTACACCACGGCTGGGATCTGTCTCCTCTAACATTAGCCAGCTAAGAGTTGGAACTGGTTGCTTAAGCTGCCACTGTAGTCGGTGGAAAGATACTGAATCCTCTGGAAAGTGACACTTTCAACTCTGGACAGATCCACCTGGCTGGCAGAAGTCAGTGCACTGCTGCTAACTGCCTTCAAAACAGGGAGAAGCATCAGCTTCTGGCTCCTGCAGTCAGTGGAAGTTTTGTTAGTGGCTAGAGCCCCATCAGACAACTTGTGACCCTTCCAATTGCGGTTCGCAGTTTGTTCTCAGTAAGCATGATGCACATTTTACAGATGGTTGAGGCACAGCAGTGATGTTACTCTGTCCCAACCATTCAGAAAGTGAATGTCAGATCTGGATAGAAAGTCCCAATTTCCTGCTTATTTCTGCCAACCAAACACCTTTCCTCAAAGAAACTTTCTGAAACTTGCTAGAGCTTGGCAACGAATGCTTCATTTTTCTAAAATATCAGCCATGAAAAAGGATCTTGCTTTTTATCCAGAGTAACTCAAGGCTTAACTGTACAGACTGTACTCGGGCAAGCCTTGCATTAAATGAGTGCAGCCTGAACACAGGAGCTGCAAGATGGTATTTCTGTACAATCTGCAATGATCAGCCAAAAGTCTAAATTTCAAAACCTTAAAAGTTATGGTTTTGAGCTGTGGCAGAGTTTCGAAGGTGTGCCTGAAACTCCTAATTTCTCTCTGTGTTTGCAGATCGGCAATTAACAAGGCATGAACCAGTTTCTAATTTTCAGTGCAGAACAAATCCCTTCAAATGTCTTGCAAATCCACAAAACCAGGAATGTGTGAAGAAAATAAAAGCAGACTGACACAGATGAATTCATCTTACAACGATGAACTATTGACTTGGTAGCACAATCTTATTTCAATGAATGCAGCTAACAGTTTGGAAGCAATTGCTTCCCAGTGTCTCATCAGCTAAGTACTGTACATCAGCTGTAACTGCAGCCGTGTTACAGTGCCAATCCACATCTCCCTGGACAGATGCCTCCTGTGCCTCTGGCTGGGGAAAACACCGAGGCGTGAACCTTATAAGCCCATTTACGTTCATCACTGTCCCGAGCAGACACATTCTCTCAACTTGGGCCAAAGTGGTTTGAGCTCAACTACGCCGCAGATCTCAGGGGACTGAAGGAAAGGTGCACGGTGTGCCAGAAGGAGACGAGAGACAGAATGGGACCTTGCAACAGCTCAGGTTGCAGCTTTTGTTAGGCCTCTATTCTCCACTACCTTTTAGGACACTCTTCATCAGACAGCGCACCAACAGCATATAGTTTAGACCCTCAGGTTAATTTTTGGGCTGCCATCAGTGTTCATAATGTGGTACAAAGACACGCGAAACGGAAGGAGCAGAAGTTCTAAGATGCCGTCTCAAGGGGAACTTGCTGAATACCCTTTTGACCTGCAGCTCTCCCAGGGGATGCTCAGCTCTGGTGCGCCACCAGACCTGGCTGCCTCTGCACTGACTTTGCAACCTGGCAGGCAGTAGCTCAGGCAGGGAACACTTCAGGAGACTACAGTTCTCTGCAGACCAGGTTGCTAAGTGGGCATGGTAGAGTTAGATAATGATTGGACTTGATCTTCAAGGTCCTTTCCAACCGTAATGATCCTATGATTCTATGGTAAATTGTGATGCTGGGGGTGTGCTCTCCTGCCATCCAGACTGAATTTGAAGCTAAGAACAAACTGCAAAGATGACGACAGATATCCATCCAAGCCTCCTCCTCTGCCCAGCTCTGAGATGTCTTGTCCTTCCCTGTGCTGGTCTATTTTATCATCTAATGCAAGTGCCACTCTGTCTTGCCAGCATTTTTGTGGTTTCTGGACAGGTTCCACTGAATAGTGGTGTCATCAATTTATTCAGAATTTCTGACCCATGACTAATTGCACTTTGTTTCCTACCGTTTAGTGAAGAAGGTGAAGTTCTTCCCTTATCTTCCAAAAAAACTTCCAAAGAACACTTCATTCTTCACCATGGCTTTTGTAATTTAATTTTTCTATGTGTCTTCTTACTTCTTACAAAGTACCTGGCTGTTACCATAGTTAGTGACACTTTAAACCTTACGCATGGCATCCTAGTCAATACTCCATTCACTCTGATGAAGCTATGCTGAACCACATCCACAAAAGTTCTTGCCAATAGCTGAGATTTTATGCACACATTTTAAGATTTAAGTTAAAAGAAATCTATGTTGGCTTTATCCTTGGTTTCTGGCCTATGATGCTTCATAAATACTCTGCTTGTCAGTAATGAAGGGATTCAATTAGTGCACTTCTGTACTCCAACAGGCTACAAACCACATCCATAGACAGAATTTCTAGAAGCAAAAAAAAGTCAACAGAAAAGGAAACCCTCAGTCTCGGCATCTGAAACAGATTTCCAACCCCTTCCCCCAGTTCCTCCATGCTACCCTTGGGCTGTCTGAGAAATAACAGATGCAAATGGGTTACTTCTGAGAGCACAGCATTTCCTCCACAGCTGATGCAGTGCGAAAATCCATCCGAAGCCCAGCAGACATACCCACGAGCAAGTCGCCTCTGAGCTTTGCCAAGAATGATACATTTCACCATGCTCTGCTATAAAGAGAGAGCCAGACAACCACCTACTGCTGCATCGCAGGGCGGAGAAGCCCTCATTTCTCCAGACTGCAGAATACCAATTAAACGCATCTCAAGCCATCTATTCCTAGCAGGAGCTTAATGCAGTGCAAAGTTAGCTCGCTTCTTCCCCTAGAAACATTCCCTCCCCCACCAGCTGGAGTGATATCTCTGCCTTGCTTTGTTTCTGTGGCTGGCAAGTCAGACCTGAAGTAAAATCAGTGAGCTGTCTGAGGAGCTTTTGGTGACATTCAAGGCTGAAGCACTGCATTTCTTGATTTATTTAGTATTCAGACATCCCTTGCTTCTTCATTTCTACACCTCAGCCTCTGGCGGTTTCAGATTGCGGCTGCTTTCTCTAGGACAGCTGTAAGCAAAGACAAGACCTTGTGCTAGGTCCAGATACGCCTCTGGTAAAAGGACAGTCTGCCTCCAAATGACACTTTTGGGCTGCATATCTGTATTCCTTTAGTGATTTGCATGTCATGTTTACATCCTTAACTTGCCCAGATATATGCTGGCTTTTCGTCTGCTTGTTTTTCCTGTGGTTACTGCTGTAACTTCCAGTTACATATAACTATAACTTCTAGAACTTGAGCAGCTTTCTGTTTGTTTCATGTGTCATCACTAAAAGCAGGTAACAGATAACAGCTAATTTCAGCCAGTGCGATATTTGCCACCAGACACTGAAGAAGTGAGCAGACACAAGGAAATGAAATTAGCTTTCATGTGTTCCTCTCACAGACCCTATAAAACTCAACTGCAGAAACTGGAAAAAAATTAATCCTAAAACCTCTTGTCTAGACTGAGAAACTATGGCATAAAGGAGTCATAAAGGAAAAACTCAGCAAGTCTCTCTTTGCCCAACCCACAGCTCAGTGGACACATACCACTGGGAATTAAAAAATGCTTTAGCTTCAGTGACATTACGTCCACCCAGCAGATTTCCCCTGTGATCCCTGAAAGAGTGAAATGCCAACTGCTGTGCCATTCTTCACTACCCAGCAACTCCGTACAACACAATTTGCTGTGGCTCCCTGCTCCTGTACGGTGGTCACAGCCCACAGAGAGTAATGAGGAGGACGAGGATAGGCCAACATGATTTTCAAGCCGCATGACCAGCAGCCGGGCTTGTCTATGCAGAATGCTAATCCAGATGCAGGCTCTGAACTTGTGTTCCAAGCCTTCTGGAGCCCCTGCACACCCCGACCATCTGCTAGGCCGTGAGTCAAATGGGAGCTGAACTCCCATACAAAACAATCACACAGGTATTTATCAAAATAAAGGCAGAAGAACCTTTGCTGAGTCAGTATGTTCTTGAATTTATCTGAGTAACTGGCTGCTGTCCAAACCCTGGAAATCACTGAATGTGTTAATTCACCATGAAAACAGGATCAACGCCTAAGAGACACCTCACTGTTTAATATATGAGCCCGTTCTTTTTCTCTGGAAGACCTGCAGTAGGCATAGGGTTGCAATGTTAAGTTTTGATCCAATTTATTATTTTTTCTGAGACAGCATTAGGCAAATCTCACTGTTCTATGTATTCCACTCTGTATTCCAAAACTCAGCTATCTATATATAAGCATCTGCTCTGGAAATACTGTACAACCCAGCTTTCTTCAATGTCTTGTTTTCAGGACAGCTGAATGGGGGAGCATGTTATTAATCCCAGTGCCCTGTCCCTGGAGGTAGCTGAGAAGTGAACCTTTCATAAAGCCACCAAGAAGATGGAGACTCCCTTTTCACAAGGAGTCCCATGGAAAAGACGAGGGGCAATGGACGCAAGTTTCTTCTGGAGAGATTCCCATTGAACTCCAGGAGAAATTTTTTTACCACGAGATCAATCAGACATTGGAACAATCTCCAGGGGAAGTGGTGAATTCCCCTACATTGGTCAGTTGTAAGAGTCAGCCTGACAGGGTGCTGGGTCGTCTCATTTAAACTGTACTTTTACCTTGAGATGGACTGGATGATCCTTGTGGTCCCTTCCAGCCTGGTATCCTATGATTCTATGAACCTATGATAAAGCACTCACACTGCTACTGCTGTAACTCAGCAGTCTCAGGGAAGTAAAAGGGAGCTGGGGGCACTGTGTGTTTTCATTGTGTCCAGAATCAATATGAAGTGCACAGGTACCTTTTACAAAAAATAAATCAACATAACTGTTTTCATCCACAAGACTGAGCTGTCCATAGTTTTAGCAGAAAGGTTGGTAACCTGTACACTTTTTCTCCATTCAGCCTCTTTGCTTCTAAATAAAATAGGATTTCTTTCAGGTTACAAATGGTTTTATAGCTCTTTAAACATTAATAAAATGGACTGCTTCACCCTGTGAGCTAAAACAACAGTTCTTGCAAACAGAAAGACAAACAAATTGCTTGGACATAATTTTTGGGTTTTATGCCATCCGTGTTACCATTTCTGCATTGCCCAAAAATGAGAGAAGACCATGATACCACCATACCATACCATGCTCTGGCCATAGCTCTGAGCATCAAGCAGATACCCTTCAGAAGAAGGTATGAACAATATACCAGGAAGATTTAGAGTACTTCCTCTCTGATCTTTCCTTAGTTTCCAAGAGCTTCTGCTTAGCTTAAAAGCCTACATGTTTACTGTGCTTTCCAAAGGCTGGCAAGTTCTGTCTGTAATAACAGGAGATTTTGCTACCCTATACACATGTTCAGTCTTCAGCCAACAGCAATCTTCATGACAATGTGCTTCACTGCATAACTCTGCAAGGTATGAAACTACTTCTTTTTTAAAGCATCTAATTGCATCAACATGTCCCTGAATTCTCATTTTCAGACAGCGAGAACAGAAAATCCCGATCTGCCTCCTTCCACATTCACCTTGCTTTATACACATTTAATACAGTTTATACAATTAAGCCCCGTCCCTGTTTATTCAAACCCTGCAGCAAGAAAAACAGTTAAGTTTTACTATCAGTCCCCTCCCATCATCTCTAACTTGGGGTGCATTTACCAGGGTGGAGGCTGCAACCCCCAGTAACATAACCCAACACAACGCACATGTCACAAAAAATGACACAGGAAAAGGTCATGGTGCTGTGCAATCCTGCTAACATCTATCTATGTGGAATTTGAACTTGCTTGAATTAAAACCGATCTCTTTCATCTGCTGGTATTGATGAAGACTAAGTAGGAAGCAACCACTGAGACTCAGGCTGAAACATACCTATGGCATGGAGTGCAAACCCTTGTTTCAAATTACTCAGCTGTTAGTTTTCAGGTGACAAAATACGTTTCTGAAGACTGTCCTGGGCCCTGTCATTTAACATCACTTAAACAACCAATGTATATAGACAACAGAAGCCACATTTGCAGGGCAACTCAAAACGGCTCCCATCCCATACCTACCCCAAAGGTGCACACATAAATCACATATGAATGAACATGAAGAGTGGAATCCTTACCTGCCCCCCTTTGGGCTGGTATTTGATGTTATCCGTTGATCCAATTTTGGACCTGACATTCTTGAGGTCAGGTAGAGGCTGATTAATAACTCGTAGCTGCTTTGGAGTGGCCGGAGATTTAGGAGGAGTGCGAATTATGGCAACTTTTTTCTCAGTAGGTACCAGTATGGCAGATTTGGGGGTCCCAGGAGTGTGTGGGGTTCTGGAGTAGCTGGGTGTCCCCGGAGTGCCTGGAGTACGGGAGGCATAGCTTGGTGGCGTCCCTGGAGTGATGGCAGTGGAGCCAGGAGTAGTGGGGGTAGAAGTTCCACTTTTTCCTGTTCTGCTACGAATTGGCTCTGAACCTACATGCAAGAAAGAAACAACCCAGCATTAGACCCACAGAAATACAGCTCTTCTTTCCTCTGTACCTCCCAAGACTGCATCCCTGTGTGCCAAGCGAGCCACAGCTCTAAGATGGCTGTGCTAGTGCTGGAACAGCTGGATGTCTGCCTCTGTGTCTTACTTTGCTAATCAACCTGCCAGGAGTTACCTTATCGTGTCTGCTTGAGCTGGTGAACTGCCCACATGATGCCTGAGCTCTCTGCTCTGTAACACAGGCGTGCTTCCCACACCACCTTCGCTTCCTGCAAAGCTTGCTAAACCACGCACATTGATTTCATCTTGGGGAGAGGACCAGAAGCATCCTTGGAATCTCACCTTTGGGACTTGATCTGACAACCTGACAAGTCAGTAAGAATGCTGTCACCAATTTCAATGGATTTGGGTGTCAAACTAGAGAGTGAGGACAATTCCGACTGTAATCCTGAAACCGAAGGCTCTGAATGCCTGGCTGCTGCTGATCACGTACCACTGCTGGGAGTCTGGTGTCTGCAGCTGACCCCTGTGTGAGCATTCAGCAGATGAACAAGTCATAGCTCTGCTGTGTGGATGGGCAGATGCACCTCGCGTTCAATTGCTATTTTTCATTAGTGCAGTGAAAGAAAGCAATTACAGAAGGCAACCTTGATTAAAAGTCACACTCCAGTTACATCTGTATGCAAGTTAAAAATAGATAAATACTGGAACACTTTGTAGTGGCTCCAGTGTTTATGGCATTGCCAGTCCTTTTCACTGAGCACAAAACCAGTTTAGTAGTGGCATTGTGCTTTCTGCAGCCAGCTGTGCTGGTAACTCTCAAAGGTAAAATGAACAGAAGCCAAGGTACCTCCATGTGCTGCTTAAAGCAAAGCTTTGCTGAGAATACTCAAGGAGAGAAAGACCAAACCAACCTCCAAAGCCTGAGAACCTCAATCCCGAATGGGTGCACACATGTTTTCACCTTTAAAATGATAAGGAATTATAAATTCAATGGGCCTCTCTAAAGCATCCAGTGAGGCTAATAAAAATCTTATTTAAACTATTTGTTAATTTGTTTAATGGTGGTGGACCAAATGCAATGCACTGCTACCCCTCAGATCCAGGAGAAACTCTTTGCTCTGCATGACTCATCAGACAGAATGAACTTACTCCACTCACCTCCAGTTTCTTCCTTTCCAAACCAACCCTCAACCAGAACCTTCTCAGTAAACCAACTGAGACAGAAAGGGAATGACTTTGTCAAGAGACTGTGTCTCTTGCTGCTGTTTGTAAATGCCCAGCGTTAAATATCTTAGCCAGCTCTGAGCTCTCTACAAAGGCATTTTCTAATACCAGTGATTAGTCTGAACAGCAGTCCTGGCTCTGGGCATTGCAGACTACGGAAAGGGTGCACCCTGTTCCCGGTTTCAAGACCTTGCTGCTCAGCACTTGGTATCTGAATGAAAACTGTGGGGCTCTGAATTTCCAACAGCATAACCTAGACCAACTCCTCTGTGTAAAAGGTAAGGACACACGATGCTATGGCAATTTTATAAATCTAACACGGACAGGAGACATCCACAGCAGTAAGAGAGGGTTAATATGCAAAAGAACATACGGGTGGTTCGTCGTACTGAAGAGGAGAGGGAAGCTGTGAGGGAGAGAGAGTTCTCCTCTCTGTCTCGGTCTCCTGATACACCTCTTCGAGGAGGAAGGATAGAAGAAGGTCTTGGTAGAGAGGAACGCTTTTCAGGACTCCTGCTCACTCCATCCTAACAGTAGCAAAACAAAAAAGGAAGGTTTAGTTTTCAAAACTCGCTCTCTGGGCTGTGATTTCTCTCAACCTACATACAGAGGGAGAAACCTCATCTTGTGGGCCCAGTCTACCACTCACACAGGAAGCTGTGGGGATCCAGCCACCTCTCATGCTCTGCTTAGCTCCCTGGTGCTTCCTTACTGCATCAAAACCCCCAATAGTCATCTTCTGAGCTACGTAAGACAGATACAGATTCTCTTGGATCTAAATATGGATGGATTCCACATTTGGGTCTTAATAAGGAACAAGGCTTTTTTAGTACAAGTTGAAAGTAAAAAAAATTCTCAAGAACTCAAGTGTGAAATTCTTACGTAAATTTATCTGCAAAGGTAAAATGGCAAAAAGGTAAAATTCAAAAATTTTAGCTACAACTGATTTTTTTGAGTGCAAGACTGTTAATCCTGGTGTCTTCTCTTATTTCCTTCCATACTTATCTTTTTCACTTTCTGAAATGAGCAGACACCTTCTTTTTGCCAAGGTTAGAGCAATGGACCTGTACGTTAGAGTATTTCTGAAACTACGGGATGGGCAGCCAAAGGCAGCCTTGCACAAACAAAGGCAAGTGCGATCATGGTCCCAAGCAGGAAAAGACACAACAAGCATTTTACAGAGAAAATGGAAGGCCACAGCGAAAACAGTTTTGAAGTGGGGGTAGCCATCAACTCAGCATCGAGCAGATTTGAAACACCAGTGAAATGTAAACGTGGGGAAGCTAGGATGGACTGCCAAACACCACTTTACATTTATACTGCAACGTCTTCAGCACGGGCCTCCAATGCATAGACCAAATTTGGCTCCTTGAGCACTTGGTTTCTGCTGTTACTGCTGGTGATAAAAACTGTACCCTCCTATACTGGGAACTGAAGTTGTTTTCATAGAATATTAACTGGTTGAAAATAGCGTTTTTTAAACTTGGAAGGCAAATTAGTACTGCTGTTCTTCACCACTTACCCATGGGCACATGGGTGCAACTTCTTAGCAGTCAGTGAAGCAGCATTCATATCATCAATGGAAAAAGGGCATGTCCTTCCAGCTCTAACGTGCTTCACTTACGTTTCCTCCAGAGAATCTCCTTCGGTTTTTCCATTTTGTAGCACAATTCCTGACGCCTGATAATGAGTTTTCCTGCCACTGGATGTAAGTAATCCCACAAAAGCTTCACAGAGCATTACTCAAATTCAGTGGGGAGAGAATGGCATCCTTGGAATTCACCTACACATCTCCAAGCTAACTCTCTCTACCAACTCTGCTACCTTACCTTAGCATCTGATTTTGAGTAGGGCAAGCAGTCTCTTGGGCCTGCTGAGGAGGGCCGTATATAATAACTGTCTGTATCGAGAAAAGTGGCCTTTTTAGTAGTTAGTGAGCAAGCTGAGCTGGGTCGTGGAGGAAGCAATGACTTTGCTCTAGACTTTGAGGCAGGAATCTTTGACAAAGAAGCAGTCTAGTCATGAGAAAACAAACAAAAGAAAACACAACATGAAGCTCGACAAATGGAAAACACATGTAACATGGACAAAAATAAATAAGAAGAAAAGCCATGCTATGAATGAATACTTTTCCTGTGTCTGGTAATGGTGCCTATGCAGTTCCGACATACATGAGAGTTTACGTTTTGTGTTGTTTGACTGAAACCACGTGGGTCTGGACAGAGTTACTGATTATAAGAAGTGCCCTCTGCTGCAGATGCTGGTTTTGTCTCATGTTAATAGGACAAAACTGGTGCCAGGTACAGCATTTAACTGGTGCAACTGCTGGTGGGCTGCATCAGAAGTATGAAACTACAGGAGAACCAACAGATCCCAGTTCTTTAAAAACTAACTTGGGCATTTGAAATCATAGAATCATAGAATGGTTTTGGCTGGAAAAGACCTTTAAGGTCATCAAACCCAACCATTAATATATCCCTCCAAGCTACAGTCAAGAATAAAACCGTGAATCTTAAAAGCAAAGTTACACCAGTACTCCCACAATGGCAGAATGACATGACAGTATTGCTCCTCGTGCCACCATGTACACATGAAACACCTAAAACACCCCAAACACCCTATTCTCTGCATTTGGTGTCACACTGTAGAGTGACAACATGAAGAAGCCCTGGGACGAGGAAACCTGCATATAGTTGAAAGGCTGACAGGGTATGTCATTGTGATTAGGTACCTGTCTGATTCTGAGTAATGGTAATACCTCACTGAAAGAACAATTAAACATTAATAGGACAGACTGAAACATAGAAACTGTGTTGACACTTAGAACCACCTAACTGCTTTGCAAAAAGGAATTCCCTTGAAAGAGAATAGGGCTACTTGCTTAAGCAACACTTTTTTTTTCTCCCACAGGTATAACTGATACTACAGACAACAACTGCAAGGCTGTTATCTTGGCAATGTAGTCCTGATTCTCTCTGTATTCATACAAGTGTAAAGTTACACATAGGGCCAATCCCAATGGACCTGTAATTGTGGGATTTGGTACGGAACTTTAGCCATGAAAAATCTGTCATGAGATCTAAGTCAGTCACCCAAAGTAAATGTTTGAATCCCTGCCTGTGCTTAACCCAGAAAACTCTTCTTATCCTCTGCCAGCAATACGTTACCTTTGACCTCTGTTATCATTCATGGTGCTGGAAGTACCAGCTGTCCACAGGACAAAGACCTCTGTAACCCTGACTAAGACTCAGGAATTGCTGAGGTTGGGATGCAGAAACCTCACTTTACTTCAGAGGTGTTCCTAACATCTCATCTCATCTAACAATGAGAACACTGACCGATGTTCTCAGCATCCTGCTACTGGAGGTACACAGCTCCTTCCAGCAGATGGAACTGCTTAGCCTTCCTGAACTTGCTCTGCAAAGCAGTAAGTAAGCTGCAGTTTTAGGATGGATAACAAAACTGACCGGGTTGGATGATCTAACATTACCAGTGGAGAGGAAAAGGCTGCCCTTGAAGGACATAAAGTTGAAAATCAGGAGGAAAATCAGGAATAAACACAACAACAAAAAGGGAGAGGTCTGTATAAAAGCAGAGGTGAAGCCAAGGGACAAAAGAGAAAATGTCCAAGAGATGTGTGAGTGTGGCAATCAGAGAAGGGAGGCAACTGGGAGAGAAAGTAAGCAGGGGACAGACTTCTGATCTTTGCAATAACGTAAGGGACAGGAATAATAAAGATATATAGAAAGCAGATAATTTCAGAGAATGATTTTGCAGTGCTTGTGCTTAGAGCACTCCATGAACACAGAATACTCTGAAAACAGGCCAGTATTAACTTCTTCTGTGTAAGTGTTGCTTACCCCTCAAGATAAGACACTACTAAACCACACTGTTGACTCAGATTAGAAACCTGTCCACATATTTCTCACTCGCTAATAAAGAAGCTCTGTAAGTTTCCCAGTTATAAGCTGAAATGGGTCAGACATGAAAAAACACATGAAATCCTAGAATCCATGGCTGAATTCAGGTCTAAGTTTCACAGCTCCTCCAAAGCCATCAGTCAGTTATGTTGCTACCATCATTAACAACTTCCTACGATTCATAAATAATTGTCACAGATTTTTGTTCCCCAAACAACTGATGATCTGCTTAGACAGATGAAACAAATAACCCATGGAATATATTAGGAAATTTAAAGGAATACTAAGGAACTTCTTCATTGTTAATGATGGCTAGCAATGACAAAGTGTTGTCGTGCTGCAGATATGAGTGAGTATGTGTTTGTGTCATGTGAAAAAAAATTGTATAGGGGATAGCGAAAGGAGGTTGGTTTCCTGGGGATTTTGGAGCGCTAGGACAGGAAGAGTGTAGGATCAACATGGGAGCAGGGCGTGGAGGCACTGCAGCATTTGCTGAAGGAAACTCAGCAGAGGAGAGCCAGACAGAGAGAGCAGAACCAGCTGCAGAGCAGCTGAGGGCAGGGCACATAACTGTCAGGTTAAAACACAGAGAGGAATCAGAGGTCCAGGAAACGGGGATTCAGAAAGCACTCATCACATATAAAATGCTACTGTCCAGTAACTTCTACACACGCATGACCGCTGCAGAATACATGGCTATGTAATGGTGCACCAGAAGACATCCAGGGAGTCCTGCAGGAGGGTTTCTGTCTGCACAGCAATTGAGCAAGGTGGCAGCATGAGCTGGGTGCTGCAGAAAGGGCCCAGGTACGCAGTTTACCACAGTGGATGACCTGGCTCAAAATGCTGAACAACATCCAGCTCCTGCAGTTTGCAGTCCGTGTGTCCCCTATGGATCTGCAAGCTGTCATCATCTAGTGTCCAGGACTGGAATTCAGAGTGTGTTCAGGAAAAGCAGTTTTAATTACACTTTTAAATGAATAATGAATATGCAAAACAAATTCTAAATGGAACACAAATTTTAAATGGAACACACAATTACTTACTGAATTAACATAAAAAAATCGGAAATAAGGACAAAAGGAGATTATAAAGATGAAAGAGAAGATTATTTTACTCACTGAGAGTTTTTCCTTTGCTTGTTTAAATACACCAGGAGCCTGGTTTGTTTCACCACCTGCTGCTGAGAGACCCAAAGAAAGACTTGACAGTTAAAAACAATAACAATAAGCATTGCCACTTAGTACACTTGTTAGAACAATTAAATGCCTTGGAACTACTGTGCAAAGCAGTTACTTTGTGAATTACTCTCGGAGAACTGTATGTAGAAATGTACCTGCCTTAAAAATGCCCTGTATTCATCATACTTGGGGTAAAATGGTACTCTACATATTTCAAACAAATCAAAGTTTTGTATTCATGTTGCTAGAAGTCTAGAAACTACAGTAAAAACCTCTAGAAATAGTTGACAACTACAGGAGACTCTAGTTCTGAAGGTCAATGCTCAGACACTTCAGCATCCTGATTTTCAGGACTGTTCCTCTAAAAGTCAGGCTCCTTTAAATAATCCACAAATGAAAATTTTAAAAGAGGTCCCTGAAATCACAACTTTTAAAAATATCAGCCAACAATTCTAATGGAAAGAGAGCGATTCGCTGTTGTGTTATCATCCTAGTTGTGTCAACAAGGTCAGTGTGCCATGGGTCAACCAAGACCCCACACAGCAATTCAGATTATATCTGGGACATCAAGTGTGTTAACTCAGTATTTCATTTCTCTGATACAACACGGTTTGAGGTAAGATTCTTCTCTCTGAATGGATTCCATCCCTATGCAAAGCTTTGCAATAGGGCAGCTTTTCGGAAGACAGGTTATTGCTTTCACCTCAACACTGCTGCTCAGGAAGTCTAGATGTGAAATCTTTCTGCATCTGCGCCAGGATGCCCTCGGTAAATGCAGAAGCAGGACAGTGGGCATAGATGATCACCTCTGGCTGTAAACCCCATTGTCTTCCTGCTGTAAAACCAACGCTAACACACTGCACAGGACAGAACTCATTTTCTTCCCGCTTTAGTTCTGCCCTCTTAATATAATTTCATTGCTGTGTTTTAAAAATTTAAAGAGTAGGAGAGAAAACTTGTGAGGAGGAAAAGAATATATAATGGCATACTTCAGCTCTTCTGAATTTGTAACAGCAATAAATACAGCACAGCTGTCCTGCATCACACTGTTCCACATCTGTTACTGCTGGGTTTGGTTTGGTTTGCATCTCTTCTAAATAATCACAACTAGCACCTTCCCTCCTTCCTTGATACTGAATCCTAACCAGGCACCATTATGAAGCGGAAAGAAGAGCTGTGCTGTGTGTGCTGACTTACCTGAAAGCACTACAACTTCTCCATCTGAACAAAAGATCTCTACTGGCTCTGCTACCAGTTTCAGTACACACCAAACACGATTCTCCTGAGGGGATGACCCCAGAGTTGAAGACAAGGAACAGAAGCATATCATATAGTGACTCTCACTCATAGCCAGGTAATTGTCCTGGCTTTGCCATCGTAAACGCTCTTCTGATGGCACAAGGTTCAGCATCTCACAGCCACTAACAAAACATGAGTCAGACTGAGGTTTCACTCATGAACTACATCAGTCAAGGCAAAGACTTCACAACTCCTTCCTCAGAATTGGCCACGCAGTTTCTTCTTCAAATGGCAAGGTTAAGTCTCTTAAAAAGCAGTACTTCCCCTGTGGATATGGCACTGTAAGTTACCAGTATTTGCCGGTGCTTCCCTCTCAGTGACATGGGAATTTTTTTGCTATTGAGGGCAAAATAAGGGAAAGATGTAATTTCAAGGGTCACTATGCAGAAAATATGAGCAAATTATTTTTTTTTTTACTTATGACTAGCTAAGTTTCATTTTAAAGTCACAGTAAATGCAACACGGAGGTTTCAACTGACTGCAATACACTCAAATTTGTATAGACTAAACTGCCAAGGGCCTTTTGGTGGGGCTCCATTGGCCAGGTATCACTGAAGCTGACAAGACCATTCCAAATAGGACACACTGACAGTCAAAGCTGCCTCAAGAAACAGTGCTGTATTTTATGTAGAAGGAAAACTGTGAGCAACACAATGTCCCTCTGAATTCCAGATCCTGGGAAGAGCTGGATGACTAGTTCAGGCTCAGGGATATCCAGGTTAACATATGGTTGCCTACACTCAGAGTGCAGTGCTGTGTGGTATCTTTTCATATGGCCTCCCCTCAAATCTCACCAGTATGTAGAAAAAGGTGAGGTAGAAGAAAATAAGGGACACTGTGAATTTTTCAGCAACGCTGTGGTAAACATGCTAAGAGATATTTTTGTTCACTTTGTGGTGTGGTTCAAGCTAGCCTGCTTTAGATCCCAAACCTCAAAGTTCAACCCACATTACTGCAAATTTTATGATCAATCTAGGTCCATCATTTTGGTTGCTCTCCACCTCAGGATTTAAATGTACTGGGAGGTCATTTTTGTATTACAGTTTTCACTTTGACTAATACATCTGCTTCACTAGGTGTCACAGTGAGAGAGAAAAGCTCTGTCAGTTGTCAGGCAGCACACATTTAAGCCACTCGCCAGACTTCCTTATGCAGGTCTATCAATACGACTCAGGGCTCTCCGGGATGCTACTGGGCCAGAAGAGTTCAGAGGAATCAGTGGTTAAGTATCTGAGGGCAAGACAGCACTGACCATATGACTGTAGAAGTGTAGACAAAGCAGAGAACACTATAAAGCTGACACTTTTTCTCCCCATTTTCACTGCTTATTGAAGGCCCTGGGTCCTTTGAAAGAGTATGTGAACTGTGGGTCATAAGTTCCGAGCTGAACAAGCTGTGCTTCAGCAAACAGCAAGAGGTAGCAAGAGAAGTTGTTTTGATCCTTTTCCAGAAACTCCTCACTCTTTGGTAGCTCTGGTCCAGACTGCAGAGGGTAGGACAGCCTCTACTTAGGACAGCCCAGAGACTGCGAACCAAGGAGCCATCACCACAATACAGGAGGGGCCTGCATCAGCATTTCTCATGAGGGGTGGAAGAAAACGTGCCAGATTCCCTCACAGGAGCAAGGTGATGGGACCGAGTATTTAGTTCTGTTGTCCTAAGGGAATACAACCAGCAGACAATACACATCTCATGCAGCTGAGGCACAATATTAAAGCAACCCTTGCATAATAATCCTTTTACCATACTTTCACTGGTCAGACCTCCATACTGAGACTGGTCTAAATTTACAGCAGGAGTGACTCACTGGTGCAAAACTGGATGGGAACAAATTCTTAGGAACACTGTTTAACTATAGGATAAATAATAAATACTGTTCTTAATTTCTAAGTCATGAGAAGAGGCCGCTGCAGTTCTGCATTGCTGTGCATGGTTCTTCTCTTAATAGCCCTGGTTTCAGTCTTGAACAACCGCACTGCAGCGTCCGGCTGCGTTACCTGACAAGAACTGGCCTCATTTAACACATTTTTAAAATTGTTTTCTTTTTTTAGACCACGAGAGAAGTCATGTTCATCTTTCCACCCTGAACTTGCAGTAACAACAACTAATACGATGGAAATGCTGAAAGTGTCATTTTTGGTCCTCTAAATAATGATAGGCCTATCAGATGTAACAGGAATAATTTGTTTTGTCCTTTCATCTTCCTCTACCAAACATTAAGGTATTTGCTTGGAACGCATTCGAAGTGTAAGCCCAGATTTCTTCTCTCTCAGCTTCACGCTGCATGTGGCTGGATTCCCCCTGTGGATTTCGACTGTACAGCATAAACATCAGTGACAGATTGGGAAGTGTCAATGCAGATAACATCAATCAACAAAATATAAGTTCGAAACACTTCTTATTATGCATGAGAGTAAAAAGGCAAAATAATGGAAATGCATACCATGGTTTAAGCTGTCAACATTTTCCCACCAGAAAAAACCAAACCAAAACCAAAACCAAAACCAAACCAAACCAAACCAAAAACCAAACAACAAAAAAAGCATAATTTAAAAAAAAGAAAACAAAATGATGAGTAGAGATTCCTACACCACCACACTATAAGCACGATGCCAAGTAACGACCACAGCACTTGGAGGTCCAAGCAATGACAAGCATACATGATCATGGCCTCCAGTAAATAAACAAATGCCAGGAATGAAAGAAGAAAAGAAAAATGAAACAAAACACTAAAAAAGCAATACTATTTGTGAAGACTGATATTCTTGGAGGAAAAAATAAAAAAAAAGAAAGAGAGAATCTGCTACAGCCATGAGATTTACAAAAAAAAAAAAGTCTATGTTTGCCAGCCACATTGCATAACTGAACAGAATGCAGTCACCTGTCTGCTTCCGTTTAACACAGGAGAGATGAGTTGGTCTAGTATATTTGATAGCAGGTTTTAAAATTATTTTCCTGGAGGGAGAGTGGGCCTGAACTTCAGTTTTTTTAGCAAGTTCAGCTTTCTTATACACTGCTATGGACAAGAAAACACAAAAACACAGAATCAGGAGAAAACCCAGCAAACAGTTTCATATGACAATACATCAAGCGGCAGGCCCACTGCTCCACAGCTCCAGCCCAATGCATCGCATCTACTGGGCTGAACAAATCTTAAGTCGGAAGAGGGGGAGCACTGGCGCATTGACCTCAGCTGCATTACCCAGTGGTCAGGGGGAATGCCTATAAGGAAATGGGACCGGTGGAGCAGTGAGCCTTGCACATGGCTTTTCATATAGTTGTACAACGTCTCATTAAAAAGCACTACCGTTAAAACTGTTAAGGTGCACATCATCTACAACAGAGTAACTGGATAGTACTGGACAACAGTAAAAAGAAAAAAAATTAAAAAATATATTGTAATAGGGAGTGTTAAATGAACCTTTTTTCCTTCTCACTTCATCTCTGGAGAGTGTGCTAGGTTCCTTTTTAGCTATTTTCCTTTCAGGAGTAGAAATCCTGCCTCTCCCAGTTTTAAAAGGTTTCTCTTTTTTATGCTTATCGAGAGATGATCTTCGCAATTCTCTCTCTGCCTTCTCCTCTTTAGGAACAGTCTCTAACTGTTCAGTCATGATGCTCCTATCATCATCTGTAGGATCAGAGCAAATTATAACAACAAACAAAAGATTAGTAACAAATGTTAACAATACTGCGACGGAGCAGGGAGAAAATAGTTGAAGACAGAGCAGACCGATTAATAAAAAAAGGCAGACTATTTTACCGCTTGTCTGAAACATGCTGAGATTACTATTACCACTAAAATAACTTTGCTTTTCGATTAAGATTTGGAAGCAAAAGTATTTAACAGACAAAACAGAAAGGATAATGCACACCTTGAGTATCTGCCCAGAGACTGTCCGTGTCCATGATGGAGTCATCAATTGTTGTCTCATCTTTGTAATCATCACACGTCTCTGTCTTGTAGTCGGTGAGCAGTATTTCCTCTCTCTGGGGTGAAGCAGGAGCTTCTGGGGAGCCCTCCTTAGGCTCAACTTGCATGTCAGCCACTTCCTCAACCTCCAGCTCCTCTTCAGCCTGGGAGTCCCCTGTTTCGATGTCTTCCTTTCCTGCTGAGTAGCAGCAAAGCGCACACTGTGAGAAGCAGATTCACCCTCATCAACTGTTGTCTGCACCACTGTGATAAAGTCATCCTCAACTGTCACCACTGATTCAATAATGCCTTTCAGTTCAGGCAGTGCTTCTGGGCTACCCTTGGCTAGCATTTCTTCACCAGTAGGTTTCCCAAAGTCTATTTCTGGGGACATTTCTGATACAAGATGCTGTTTATCCTCCTCTTCTTGCCCAACTTCTACCTCTTCTTCCTCACGTTCCTCATGTTCCTCCCCTTTCGCAGCCCCAGCTGCCACTTCACATGGTAGCAGCTTTTGGATCTCCATAGGTTTCACAGCTGTATCAGGAATCCTTTCAGTTGCTTCTGCAGGTTGTGGTATGCTCTCCATCTGAATTTCAGCGGGCTCTTCCTGGAGAGGCTCACCTTTTAGAAGGACGACCTCCACTGAAGGCTCCTTTAATGGTAACTGTGCAGGCGTCTCTTCCCCAGACACTGCAGGTTTTGGAGGTTCTGCTTTGACATCCTCTGTTTTCAAAGATTCTCCATTCAAACCTTCTTGGGCTTGATCATGCTCTCCACTAGATTCGTAAGATTCCTCTTTATCAACTGCCTCTTGATGTACCAGATCGGGCTTAGTTACTTTTTCCTTAATTTCTATTTCAGACAGTTTGGTGCTGTCCTTCACATAACTAGGCTCGGTCTTGGAAAGTACATCTGCATCCTTTGCTTCTCTGGACGAGACAGTCTGATCTTTCTGCTGAGTGTCTTTGGGCTCAGGCTCTGCTCTTTTAACAGAGGCTTTGTCCTTCCCTGAAGGATGAGAAACGTCGCTGATCTTGGAATCTAACTGACTCTGATATTCTTGGTCAGCTCTCCTTGCAGCCACTTCCATATCGTGCTTTATAGCATTGTAATCTGGTCTTATTGGAGCTTCTATCTCAGCTATTTCAGGAACAACACTAAGAGTCCTCTCCTTCTCCATCAACAAAGAAACAGCATCCCTTTCCATTGCTATCTCTGAAGCCGATATTCTGTCATACATGGTATCATCAGTTACATGAACTTTATCAGCCATGCTTTCTTCTTTCATTTCTAAGATTGCCTCAGGTCTTGTCTTCTCTGGCTCTGCACCTTTAATGGGACAGACCTCTTTAGAGTCAACTTGATCTTCGCTTTTCTCCAGCACAGTATCCAGCTTCTCTCTCTTCTCCTGCTCAAAGTCCCTTGCCAGAACGGAGTCACCTGTGGCCTGCTGACCCACGTCCTTCTCACTGAGGAATTCTTCTTTCGATTTCTCAGCTGCTGCCAGCTTCACTTCTATTAAAGAAAGGTCGGGAGCTAGGCCACGCCTCAGTTTTTCATCTGTGCCTTCATAAAAGGGACAGGTTTCACTTGTCAAATTTTCACTGTCCTGAACTGGAGAAGGGAGTGGGACCGTGTACTTATTGAAAACACAGTAGCCCAAGTCTTCCAGCTGGCTTTCAGCTTTCAGAGTTACGTGGTTTTCATCTGTCACATGCGGCAGGGCTGTGCTGCTGTCTTCCACAGCAGTGTCAGAAGGAACGGACTTCTTTTGCAGCCCCTCAGCATCTGCACTCACAGAGGCTAATCTCGATCTTGTCCCTGCTAAGTCTAACATTTCAGGCAGGTCAGGAGCCAGGACAGCTCCATTTTTGTAATAATCTTTGGCCAGGAAAGGTGATCCGGCCAAGGTCTCAGGCTGGGCTTTTTCTTCTGTCATTGTTTTTTTTTCTTCAGCGTGCTCATCTTCCTCTCTACTATCAATGGGGAAGCAGGGGGCCTTCTCCAGTGCTGGTGTGGTTGCTGGCAAGTAGTCATCACCTTCATCCATGCTTCCACTAGTGTTAGTTAGAATATCTGAAGCAAGGGGAGAAAGATCATGTGCACGACCAAAGCTGAATCCTAGAGCTATTGAATCCAGGCAGGACATGGGCAAGTTAATAGACATACTTCTCTGTTCAATTGCAGATCTCCCCCCAAGTCCCAGGCTCCTGCTCAGAGTTAGGTCATCTTTATTTTTGCTGTGGAGTTCTCTCTTATCCCCATAGACTTTGGGGTCAATAGTGAACATTCTTTCTGTCGGGGAACTTGGTTCTTCTGACTTGTCTGGTGTGAAGCTCTGGGCCAGGGTACTGTACCCTATCTCATGAGCAGGCACAGTCCGCTGCTGATCCAATTCTGTCTGTAATTCTTCCTCCTCTTCCTCTCTGTCTTCAGGTATTAGACGATCTGTCTGATAAGGCTCATACACGCTCTCTTTAGTGTCACTTAGCTCATAGTAATCACTGCCTTGTTTCAGAACATCTGCTTTGAAGGCTTCCTCTTTCAGAGCAGAAGTTTCAAAATACTTTGACATTCCCGATCGATCCTCCTCTTCTTTCATCTGATGAGGAGCTGAAACACTCGTCTTATCCTCCTTGGTATCTTTTTTAATGTCTTTCTCTTGAGAAGGTTCTAGACTAAAAGTCTTGTCAGTGGTTGAACTTGGTGCCTCAGAGGCTTTCTCTGTTATTCTGGACAAATGAGTGGTATCAGGGTGCTCTACTGTTTTCTCGAGGGTCAGTTCATGGCTTAACTTGGCTGAGGGTACCTGTGTGCTTGGCTGCACCTCCTTCTTCATGTCTACTGTTGCTGTGAGCCCGCTTTGGTCCATTTCTTGTTCTGCTTTATCAGGTGACTTTTTAGCTTCATCATCCTTTTGAAAGTCTACTTTGTCTAGGGAAAGCGTCTTAACTTCAGGTTTTGTGGTACATCTACCATCATCCAGTATTCGAGCCTCCCCTTTATCATAGAAGTCATACCTTTCTTCCTCATCGCTCTCGTCCTTGGTCATGTCCTTTTCCTCCCCCCACGCAGGGATTTTGTGGGTGCTTGGCGTCTTCAGGCCATCTACGGTTACCGCTGAGAACTCCTGCAGAGCCAGTGTCCTGTCTCTGTGGATCTTCTCATCTTTAGCGAGCTCTTTGGCAAACAGTTGGTCAGTGGGTTCCTCTTTTGTTTTGGAACTGTCTTTGAGTGGAAGTTCCTGGGAGACAGTGGGATATGGGCCTGAAGGAAGTTCACTTTGGGCTGCTTCTGCCTTGGGTTCAGATAGCAGCAGAGAACTCTCACCATGGCTGATGGCAAGATCTTTAAGGTCATCTTTAAATTTCATAGACATAACTTGGCTGGGTGATGAGGGCACATCTGCAGTCCTTTCATCTGTTTTGCTCCCTTTAGGCAGTTCAGATGTCAAGTCCTTTTGTTCTTGAGAAGCAGGAGGCTTGGCAGCAGGTTCTGCAAAACTGGCTTCCCCTTTCTTTTGTGAATCAGATTCCAAGATATGTTCTGGTAGAGGTGAAGGCATATTTTCTGTGTCTTTGCTCTGTAAATCCTTTTTATCTATCGCCTCTGTTTTTGCTGGCTGTGGAACTAAGGCATCATGTTTAGGTTGCTCACCAGTCTTAGTGTCTTTCCCAGATTCGTGTGGCTTTGTGTCTAATGGTTCTGCTGTGAAAGGGCTTGCGCCCTCCTGGACACGGAACTCCATCTTCGTGGCTGCAAGTAAATCTGAAGTAGTTTGTTTGGGTTTTATAACAAAATTACTTAGAGTACTTACAGGCAGGCAGTCATGTGGCTTACAACATCATCTTGGTATGAATGATGGAAAGGAGAGGGGGAAAGATGCAAGCATGCAGCAAGGCCATCCACCTAGAAATCTGCTTTAAAGCGTTAAATCCTAGTTTCCTTTCAGTATATAAGGTTTGATAGTGAAAATGTGAGTTGTACACATATAAATACACGATCACTGAAATGAGATTACTTCATGTGAATTCTTTCTCTTCACAGTTTGTATACAACAGGAAAATCACAAGTAATCCTTACTTCACTGGTATGCTTTGGCAGATTCTGTAGCTTATGTTAGTTGGCTGTTAGTAAAGTTTGCAAGATTAAGTCCAATCAGTAGTATCTTTGTGTGTTGCTGATGTTTAAAGCATACACAGTTATACATTTCTCTATCTGTTTTCACATTTTTCTTCTACATGCAGCCTAAACTAAAGAAATAATGTATGCAAAAGGTTTCACAAGTGTCAGAAGAGGCTGGGTTTTTAATTGTACCAACTTTCTGTACATTTACTCTCTAGCAAATGACAAAAATCTCGCTGCTGTCATGAAACCAGTAGGTGTAAATCAGCAACAGAGCTATTAACAGTTCCAGATCTTGAAGGTCTGGTCTTCAAAATGGCCAACCACCTTCAGCTGTAACTGAAGTCAAGGAATACATGGCATGTTTCAATGACTGTATATCAGGCCCTAATTCAGTTAGTTTGAAACTCAAAATGCTACTCTTACAGTCTGCGACTGTTTTTTTACGGAGTAATAACAAGTTACGGTGTTTTTTATGCACGCTTTGTTAATCATTAACAGCCTGCTCTTTTTTAATGTCCTGTGGAAAATAATGACTCCTTTCATATGGAAATCATCCTATCATGGAAAAATATGAAGAGAGATGCTGCAGAACGTGTCAGATCTTTTGGCAGATCTTTCCTTCTTTCTTTCTTTCTTTCTTTTTTTCTATAAAAAAGCCCTAGGAGCGCTTTTTTAAAGCTTGTTACAACAAGCATTGGGCCAACTCCAAATGTCCTCATAGCTAATTTAAAGTCAATGGAGCCATCTTCTTGCTTTCATGAATCTGAATTTTTCAAAACAATCAATATCAAAGCATTGGCCATTCTTTAAAAATTTGCATACGTTACATTCAGTCAAAAAAGCAACTGCCACTCTAAGCTCTACAGGTAGAAATACCAGAGGTCCACAACTACAGCAGTTTTGCTCCTTTGTTTTACATGCAGTGATTTACTTGCAAACCCTACGAAGTATAAAAACATGGCCATTGAGCTGATGTCATCCTTGTTTTACAGAATTAAACACCTAGATACTTAATTTATGTACCCTGCTGTGCCTCTTACTGTAGTGCAAATGAGCAATATCAACGGCATCAAAGAATATTCTGACTGCCACAGGAATTTAATATTCCAGGTAGTGAATGGGTACACCACTACTCCATATGTGTCTCCACACCTTATTGCTCTGGCTGAAGAGAAATACCATTAAAAGGACAGTCTTGAAGTCTAATTCTTATGTACTGAAAGACAATTGATTGTAAGCAGATCACCCTAGGCACCCAGTCCTAAACTTCCCAATGAAGGCAAACATCTCAGTGGAAGTGATGGAGGTTTTGCCTAAGAAGGGCACTCCAGCAGGGTTTAGCATTTGTAATAAGGTAAGAGACACAAAAAAAATCAGAGTTCTGGCAATGATCGAGGAGAGGGGGGAGTAAACTGCAATGGATGGCAAGGATATGACATAAGAAGCAATAGCTTTAGAGAAGCTAAACCAGAATGCACACGCACACAAAAAAAAGAAGAAAACCAACCGAACCAACAAAGCCAAACACAAAACCCCTGCACTCTGCAAATGAAAACGTTTCTACAGTTTAAGCCTCTTTATGTTATAGTCGAAGTCAATAAATCTAGTTTTTGAAAGAAAAGCAGATGAATCTCTGCACCAAAAAAAAACCAAAGCAAAACATAGATTAGCAATGTGACTGGCAAACACATCTGAGATGGGGGAAAAAGGCTTACGCAGAGGAATCAGCTTAGCCGCAAAGCAGATTTTATCATGGCAAAGTAAAAAACCAGGAATCAGCCGCAGTGGTGGGAAACCATGTTGTCATACAGCACCTATGCAATCATATTATCTGCTGCACACTCTTCAAGCATAATAACAAGAGCAGTCATACTAATAAATGGGAAGAACAGGAGATGAAGCAGCCTCGGTAAGCACTGGAGAAAGCTGGAGAAGGATTCGCTGGCAGCAAACACATGCAAACCTAAGGAGGACACATGTTCCTCGGCCGAGCAAGGGGATGTGTCTCTAAGGGGCATTTCCGCTACAGCAGCGACACTCCCCCTGCTGGATGCCACAATTTGCACTTTGTCTTCTCAACACACTCTGACCTCCAACCCACAATCCGACTGACACCCACAGAGGCCCTCTGCCTGGCCCGAAGGCTCAGGGGGCCTGTGCACTTTCCCAGCTTGCTTCCCAGGAAGAGCAGCACGTTTTGCTTCCACAGCCATTGGACTCTCTACTGGTTCTTCTTCTTGGGAATGGAAAACGGAAGTGACAGCAACACCAACAGTAAACACTAAGCACACAGCTCAACAGGACTGCTTTTGGATAACACTTTCAGCTTTGAGCAGTTCAGATTTAAGTGCATCGAAGGACTGCTAACAGCCAGCCCATTTTAGTCACTGTGGAACGGAATTTTTCTTAGGGAAAAAAAACAAACCAGAGCCAAAAAATGTGTCTCCCCAAAAGAAGCATGTTTATGCTGAAGATGAGAGCTGAAAGTGTTTCACAGGTACACCTCTCCCAGAGATGACTGTGGGTCAAATATTCATTGCGATGGAGGTGGTATTGAATGATGGATGGCCCTGACAACACCAATGCATCAATAAGTTCAAAGTACATTGATACTTTTCTTATAAATATGCTGTTAGATCCAGTACAAGGCATTCAACTGAAGTGGAGGAAGGGATGAGGCATTAATTTCTTTCCACTGACCTTGGCAATACTGACTGCTCAATGCCAGCAAGGCAATCTATCACATGGATCCTGGACTTGACAAAATATTGAGCTGCTTCCATAGTCTTAATAAGCCTTGTGCATAGCTGATAACCAATGTTTTTTCAAGAATTCAGCCAAGATTCCTACACTGAGCAGGTTTATGAACAGTTTCTCCCTTAGGCTGCCTGACATCTGAACTCCGTATGTGAAAATCACAGATTTAACACAAGGACTCTTCATTTTCTTTTCTGTTTCCCCACTGGCCCCCAGGCTCCTCATCACCAATTAAGTAAAAGAAACTAAAGAGTGCAATAGGACTGTTCATCTGAATTTCTAAAATACATCACTCAGCCTATGGGCTGTAAGGATCAGTGTAACAGTGTCAAGAGCTGTCTTTACTCATGCCATGGCAGAAGGATTAGCGAAGTCTTCATTCTGAACTGTACACCAGCCATTGCTACTCAGACAATATTACTGTGCTCTATCAGTATCCCTTGTGGTAAGAAGTCAGGATTAAGTGTGAAACCTTCGATTCAGCAACATACTCAAGCAGTGGACCCGCAGCCATGCTGCAGCCAACTCTACAACCCCCCTGGGTTTAAAGTGTGTCTCACGCTTAAGGACTTCACTGAATCAGACTTGAAACAAAGTGTTTCTAACCTAGAATTGGCTGTATCCAGCCTTTTGGTATTAAAGTAAAACCTATTTACAAGGGCTTGATTTTTCTCCTGAGATTGGACTGGTTAAAACCAGACAATCAGCCGTCCACTTCAGTTATCACCTTTAAAAAATGATTTCAGGAACACAAACACTATTCGAGGCCGAGAAAATATCCCTTTGCAAAGTACAACACACTACTGATAGCATATAAAAAAGTAGTAAAGGTTAGATATTGTATCTTAAATGAACAGAAGCCAGAAGATTCAGAATCAGAACTGGGCTGATGCCTGAGTATTACAAGGATGTTTACACATGGGCAGACTGTAGAAGCAGCCCGGCAGAACAGCAGGTGTCCAGCTACAACAGGCCCTGACTTGAACAACTTGTTTCACTGTTCTTTTTTTCCAGTTTTATATAGTTTTGTTCATGCACCCCTTTCAATTAAAAAAATTTTAAGGAAAGCCTCTCATTTTACTCTGAGCAATTTCAGGTGTATACCTCAATTTCCTGAGACACTTCACATAATGCCGTATGATTAAAACTAATTACTCACAAAAGTAGAAAGTTATCCCTGACTTAATGAAGGAATCCTACAGACTGCCTTGCACGGCACCCTTTGGTGCCAAACAGGCTGCTGCTGACAGGCAGCGAGTGAGGAGGGCTGTTTCACAATGCCTGTCTTTTCACTGAGGATCCAACTTACTTCCCTTTGCCTTTCCTCATAGATGTTCTAGGATCTTACTCTTCCACCAGAGGTAGATGCATGTGACTGAAAACCAACCCAGTACAGCTCTAGGCACCCAGCTACTGTGAGGCCCCTCCTGGGATTTTCCATCTCCCCAAGCTTCAGGCAGATGTGCTACCATTAGCAATCTTCAGTTATTAGCACTGATCTCTTTCCAGAGCTCCTGCAGTACGAGGCTCTATTACCCTATGAATTCTGAACAACTCTGTTTTCCTGGAAATGACCCAGTGAACAACTTCAGCCATACACCTCCACCTTCCTGAGACACAAACCTGCAGAGGATTCAGTACTGTTTTTAACGTCAGCTCCTGTGTCCCAAGACTGAGTTAGTCAAATGCTGCAAGAGGAAACATGGTATCTATATTTTGCCTTGGAGAAAAAGCATTCCCATTAGTCACTGAAACAGACCCTCCCTTGATTCCTCAAAAGCTGTTTCACTTTTATGTAACCCCCACTTGATAAAACAATACTGATGTGCTCAGGCCATGGAAAAAGGGGGTACAGAAACATGGTAACCATATTTCTTTTCCTCCTTGTTTGCAGTCTACTGACACAGTGTTTACTGGGTGTATTCACAAAGCAACTGGAGATCAAACATGACCCAATACTGCCTGAAGTCACCCACGTATATTGGGATAAGTTTTATTTCCTTTGCCTACTGGAGAATTAAAGACCTTCCACTGCTAGCTTTGGTACAGACATGGGGCTAACAACTGACTTACTTCCAGGAACAACCTTTTGGCCTATGCTGCACACTGTTCTTGGCAGGGATTCACTGGCACAAACAACAAATTAGCTTACACACCTTTTGACTAGCTGCTCCTTCTGCTGCTGCTACAAGCCAAGGCAGACCAAGGGCTCTGATTTAAGCTGGAACCATGGTTCCACTGACCCCAAAGCTGCATTCACTGCTCATGCTGCAGCTTCACTTTGAGCTAGAGAGACTCTGGAGGGGTGTCAGCTCCATGTGTGGAGGTCTCTCTCCCCAGCAAGCAGCAATCCCAGGAACATAGATAATGAAATGGATGACGGGTGGAGAGAGGGGAAGAGGAACAAAATGGGACCATGGTTGGTTCACCTTCATCATGGCCCAACAAGATCTCTGTGCTCTTCACTGTGGCACTGGGATGTGTACTAGAGCCAGTCCACTCCGAGCTGAACAAAGGGTGTTCATAGTACTCCTCATCCGAATTGTAGGGCTCATCATCAGGCACAGACACTGAAATGGAGGGGGCCAGACGTTTACGCCACTCCCTGCTGGCAGCAGGCCCGCAGCCTGGGCAGTGGTGTAGCGGTCCCACCTTATCCTCTGCCCCTTCATCTACAAATAGACACACACAGACAAAAACTGCAGAACAGACAGGCAAAGACAAGACAAGACAGGATGGACAAGTGCGCTAGCAACACCAGTTACTACATCACACTGCAGAATGGATGAAACCAGCCAGCCTACACGTTGATGCAGAATGGAGGAGTGAGGTAACTGAATTTTCTGTGAATTTTAACATATGGGCCATGTATGCAGTGTTCCCTGCAGTGTTTATGAACATTGGGATCCAAACGTCGGAATAAGTGAATTTCAAAACTCTGCACTGGTTATTTAGAGGAGCACACGTTGTACACAAACCACAACTCACAACTTGCACTGATACTCGTATGTATTGTACAGCTGTCTGGCTGTATCAAAAACCTCTGAAGTATCCCTCACAGTCATCAGGTGAAGCACTTGAAAGTGTAAATTTTTAAAATTCCTTTAATTAGAAAGCAAACCACTTACATTTTTGTCAATGGAGGCCTTATTTCTCATTGAATCTATTTTAAACTTCCCCTCTTTCTTCTTTTTCCTATAAGTAAGCAACATTTAAACAACAACAGCCAGCTATCTTTTTTCCTGCTAAAGGCTACATAAGGACGCTCACAGCAATCTCTGTTAGCAGCTTCAGTTTGTATCACTGTGCTGCAAAAGGAAGGTTACCCACGTTTATCCATGGCAGCCCTGAGGCGGCCAGCACTGAAGGTACGCTGTGTGCACCTATGCACATGCACAACCACCACCCATGGAACTTAGCTCAAGAGAACCAGTGTCACAGTTTCTTGCAGGGCACAAGGAGTGCCTGAGCCACTGATAGCTTAGTTGCTTTGCTCTCGTAGTAGAATCCAAATCCCAGATTCAGGAGTCTATGCACGCTTAAGAGGTAGGTGTGAGAAGATAAGCGAGCAACCTGCCTCTGCCAAGCAGGAAGCACTGCAATAGTAAATACTAAACAGAGCTGGTCCTAAGCTTGTCACCCTTCCCTAGTACTTAAAGGACAGCAGCAAGGTTGCAGGGAAGCATCTTGCAATGCAGAACCTGTGGATTTCTTCTCCATGGAAGCTTCTACAAAATTCAGCGGCAGATTTGAGGGGACTCACAGTTTGCAAAAGTCTGGTTACAGAGGGTGAGGACACATCTCAGGGTGCGAGAGACTGAGAATCAACTCCCTCCTAAACCTAAGAAGATTCAGAACTACAGCTCCTGCTTCTTCGCAGAGCGCCCTCACACTAGTCCATGTATTGCTGTGGACAGAAGTGGAAAGGGTTAACCCAGCCATCACATCTTCTGCTGGAACTGGGACATCGTAGAGAAGAGAACATAAGGCTGATACGGTCAGCAGCAGAACGCAGAGAAGGAGGATGTGCTAAAGGGAAGGTTCTCACTCCAGCTGGGGTTTGTATTTATGCAGAGACCCTTCAGAAGCAAAATGCATCAGCAAGAGTGAAGACAAAACCCCAGGACTTCTCTATATTGATGCAAACAAAGCTGAAAATTCCTTTCTTCACAGGCTCCGAATGGATTGTAGGCAAGAAAATACATGCCAGCCTGCCTCTGCTCCTCAAAGCCACATGAACTGACAACAGTAAAATGTTTAAGACATATTACTGTCGTGGTCCAAAATCATTACAAGTTCAAAGTCTAGTACTGTTTGGGGCTGTTATGTCTGTGGCTATTACAGATTTACCTTGTTTATTTATCAGTTTTAATACAGATATTTTCAAAATTACTGCTGATAATTTCTTAAACAGGATAACGATGTTTTTAAGGACAGGCTTTTGTTTCAGCAACAACAAAAATCCTTTCTTTGTTATTTCAGTCCCTTCTAACAGTTCTTTTTCACCTCAAAGTGTGGGAAAAATCTCCAATGTATTTTAAGGTCCAAGATTAAAATCACCTCTCACAAAGGTTAATTCTGCTTTAGCTTCCATGTATCTTTCGAAAATGTCTTTTAAGAAGTAATTTCCACCGTAAGTAGATCCATTTTTATAGGACACTTGGCTCCTTTCAGTTTATTTGGTATATAAAGCCTAATCTGAAATGCCTATGTCAAAACAGAACACAGTCCAAAGGCATCCTTCTATCTTGTAACCTTTAGAAAAAATTCTACACAAAGCCATTGTTGACCAGTGTCAAAAGGCACAGAGCACAGAGAAATGCCGAGTTGGCAAGAGAATATCACATCAGCCCTGCATGACCAGATAGAGCTGATAAAAGGATTAAACGGTGCTAGGGAAAACTTCATTTCCTGGGCAAAATTCTGTTACTGAGGTTGAAATAAATGAAATAACTTCAGTAAGGCAAATTAGTTATCTTACCTTCTGCAGCAGTAAAAAGGGACAGGCTCATTTGAATATTCTTCTGCAGCCAAAGGAAGGAAATCTACATCCACCGACTCCTTTCTCTCCTGAAATACACTTGACCCACAAACCTCTCTGTCTTTTCTACCTTTTTTTTTTTTAATTTGCGTTTGCTGCATGGCTGGCCACATCTACCTTTGTCATGTCTACAACAGTGATTTCCTTCCTACTATGACTGAAGGAAGCCTCTTTTGGATTCAGAGCAATGCAACACACAGTGACAAGTGCATTAGGAAAACGTTCTGAGAGTTGGGGGAAAAGAGGAGGCCTGAGGTAGATGCACACACCAAGCGCACACTTTTTTTGTTCAACAGCTGCACAACTGGGTTAAATTCATATATTCTATTCTACTGAACAGACAGACAGACAAACAGTGTAAAGGTGCATGAGGATGGACAGCCAGATGGTACAGGAAACCGAAGGTTTGAACAACTACAGTAAAACTGGGTCAAACCCTACTGAGGCAAACTCTTCTGAATGGGAGATTTGCCTGAATAAAAATGACAGCTCTGGCTCACCAGTCAGCAAAAGCTCAACTTACCTGCAGAAAATAAGGGCCACATCTAACACAGGGCAGGACACAAGATTTTTACTACCATTAACTACACTGAATTTGCAATACTGCTATTCTGGGAAAAAGCAACGTAATATACTTCAAGAAGTTCCTTCTGTTCATCCACCAACTCTGCTGGGAGTTCCAGTTTCAGAGCTGGGCGTAAACAAGAAGCTCCCAGTAGAATGCATTCATGACTCAGCACATAATGTCTGTCCATACTTCCCTTACGAAGCTACACTTGTAGGATTTATACAGGCCGTATGCTCTGAAAAATGAAGAGGTAAATCAAAATCGTGCCATTGAAAAGTCTCATTTGGCTAACATTAAGGAAATTATTTGAATATTTTTAAAAATGGTGAAGTTGTGTAAATCATCAAAATGGCTCCCAAACACTGACCTTTCAGTCCTTGCAACCATTCCTGCAGGGCAGGTAAGTGCGTGCTATTACATTAACTCAATTCTACAGGCAAGCAAAGAGAAAAATAACAGTGTTAAGTGACTTGCTGAGTCATGTGCACAGCTGGGAACAGCAGAGTCCTGTTGTTCATAATAACCTCGACTTTCGTAGTGCTTTGCCACCTTCTTGTGTTAATAGAACCAGCAAAACGGTTTCCATTTGCTTAGGGAGCAATCTACAGCCTCCTGTCAACTAATCAATGCAAGTACTTCATAAAATCCTAAAACACATGTAAATAATGCTGCTGGTAGAAACAGCATGCAAAGCTAATCCTCAGCTAAGGATGTGTGATGCACATACTTGACATTAGCCTGAAGCAGAAGAACAAGCCCTTTATTGTGATATGAAAAATCAAAAAGTACATGCTGAACTAGTCAAGTGAACCAGATAGTAAAAAATAGTGGCAAAACCCCAGTAACAATTCTAAAAGCCTCTGCTAATGGCCTACTAGCTTCCTTTTCAGTCAGTACTTCTGATTGCCAGTACCTCTGGGTGATGACTATAGAAGCGTTGTACTATTGTTTTAAACAATGTGGAGATTTTTTAAAAGAACCAATAATTAATTTATCATTTTTTTTAATATTGGTTACTAACTGCATCCAGTAGGTACCACCAGTGGAGTGGACTGACAAATGTGGTTGTTTGCACAGCCTGCAACAGCTTTATCTCAAAAATGACCGCAGTATGGAACATGCCTAACTGCAGTGTTCTGAGCCCTCTTGCAAAATTAACAGAGGCTACAACACCAACAAAGTTTGTTTGGAAGATGACAAGAAATTACTTTCATGCACTTATTTAACAAAAAGAAATAAAAAACGCAAAAAGGATTAATTCCTATAAGGAAATAAATGAACTCCTAAGAACGCTATTGACGTGGCAGAGTTCAACCGACAGTCCCCTGGAGCTTCAGCACCCAAATCCTTCCTTCACGCTCACACGGTATGGCTCAGTTTTAACACACTGCTGTCTCCCTGTACTGATGGTCTCGATGCAGCAGTCATCCTCTGCTGAACAAAGCACTGACGCACACGCTGACCATTACGACAACTTTGCTGGGATTTAGGCCTCTGCTTAAAATTAAGCCAACGCTGAACCTCTTTGCTGGAGGGGATTTTAGCAGGAGGAAAGTGTAGTGATCATGGGCTACTGAAACCGAACATTCATTCAGCAGAACAGAGTAGAAATTTGCTTTGTGAGACCAGAATTTGACTTCTGCACTCTCTGTACAGAAGCCCCAGTCCATGTAGGCACTGAAGCATGAATTACAGGTCGAAGACCAAAGAAATCATCCAACTCTGAATCTCCTTGCTTTCACACATCTAAGATTCCAAAAACAAAGTTAATGGTAATTAAAAAAAGCAGCCAAACAAATCCTAAGAAAAGAAAGATGGCCCACACTGAATCATAGTTCTGGTGACCACGCTGGGACAGTAAACATCCTGGGTCATACTGCACATAACAGATGAAAACGTCAGCATCGCTTTTTTTTTTTTAATACAGATGTACTTAACATACCCTGCCAGTTACCTCTGTGCACATGTGTCTACCTCGTCCATGCACTGCAGCTGGCGTGCAGATGGGGAGTTACTGCTGAGGAATGCCTTATCTTTCCACATGAAGCTGCAGAGAGTATCTCCATTTCCTGATTTCCCATCCTTTAAATTCATGTCTCATCCCTCTGCTGACAGCTGTGCATGGCAATGTCCAAGAGACCCTTACCTTCATCCAGAGCTCCAGTCTGCTCGGAAGCTGGTGATGGAGGCGGGGAAGGAGGCAGGTTGGCCGACTCTTCGACTGCTAGAATTGGAACAGTGAAAATAAGATACAGGAATTAATCCTGAGGAGGCTGATGCTTGATAAAAGCTGCAGTCAACCTGTTCTGCCCAGCTGAGAGAATTATTGGATGGGGACTTGTGCCTAGTGGGTTTTCAGGCAGACTCTTTCAGAATACATGTGTTTTTAAGGCTATTATAAAAAGATCTTTTCTTTTCTCAGATGGCATGAACTATTTTCAAAATTCTGGTCATAGAGTACAAGCTGAAAATCAACTACGAAATTATCTTTTAAATCAGTATCGCCACTCAGAAAACCTTCAGTCACCCAAGGCAACAACAATAAAGCATCTGAGCATGAGAGACTTTATGAATTCATGCTGACTGTCAGCAACTGCGAGAAACTGGCATCCAGTCGCTTCAATTTACCTGGAGTACATGAACAAAAAACCCATTCTGCACACTTCTGCTGCTGCTGCTGAGTTCAAGGTTAACCACAGAATACATGCAAATATTGTTTGTCTGAATACAAAAGACATCAGCATGGGGCACTGATGTCAGCCATGACATATTAGTGGTTCAGCTGAGCAAGGCGCAGCGAAATCTTAGGTTTTAGATTCATTCCCAGTCACGAGACCAGACGCTGAAACCAGGTGATGTTTTGTCAATTATTTCAATTCAAGCAGGACAAAAGACTAAACCGACCGCTTCTTAAGTGAGTCAGCATAATCTCTGCATCTGATTTCGTACCGATCACTTTGAGAATTTTTTTCTTTAAAAACAGATCCACCACTGGGATCTTTCTAATAACCAACAGATTGGGGTTTTTAATAACTACTGTTATTAAAAAAAACCTAAACAAACAACTGACAAACCTGTTTTAACAAATTTGTCTTATAAACGGCACCTCTCAACAGGCAGATCTCAGTTTCTGATTCAGGACTCCTTCCCAAGCATAGAAAGTCAAGTTTCAAAGCCCCAGCAGAATTTGCCAGGCCTCCTTTTATTGATTTCACGGTGTTGTTTGGAAGAGACTGTTATGTGACTTGTTCTTAAGATGTGCTGTCCCGAGACAGGGTATTTATGTCTTCCTCACAATGCCATTCTACCTGCACTTCTCTAACGGTCACTGGCCACAGGACCTGTAGCACCAACAGTTGCTCACTGCAGACATACTTCTTACAAGATCTTTAAAACCCCTTATCCATCTACACAGAACTGAATACCCATTTTGCCTCACTCGGGCCTCAATGAAGCAATCTGTGCTTAAATATGCATGAAGTCTTCAGCAGAATTTGGGTCTTCCACGTTAAACTGAGTCTCTGTAAAGAAGGGACGCACCTCCCCGCTGCAGTTCAAACTTAGTTCAGTGAAGAAAAAGACCCTGGGAACCAAACTTCCAGTGAATATTCTTAATTACTCACTGACTCAATTCATTCCTAGGTAGGGTCCAGCCACTGTACCAGGCAAAGCAGAGTGCCTGTGGGCAAAATACCACAAGGAATTATTTTGATTTGATCACAACATATGTGCACTCAGCAGAACTTACACCATGGCAGGCTTGCAAGACTTGCCCTACCGCAGCGCAGAGCATGGTCTTTCTCTTGCCTTTGGCGTACGTATTTTGAGCTACTGTGGATGTTTTGTGGCAGGGAGAAAGCACTGTAGGTACGAATGGCTGTATACTTACACACACTTGTGTTTCAGAGAGACGTTTCACAAAGGAGCCAGCAGGAGGATGGAGGCACAGCACGGACCGGTGGCACTGATAACATTCTTAGTCTGGACCGCAGGCTTCCACCAGGTGTAACTGCCTCTCCCACAGCTTGTCCTCACTTTGCCTGGCTGCTAACCCCTCTCCCACCCTCACCTGGTGCTGTTCCTCTCTGCCTCCTGTTGCAGTGCTCCTCTTCCGTCTTTCTGAGAAGCTACTGCCCAACCAGCAAAACTTCACATCCTTTTTATAAGCCTCTTCTCTAATATTTGCCTCTTCAGACAGTAATCTCTCTCTCTCATGC
This sequence comes from Mesitornis unicolor, assembly GCF_000695765.1. NCBI lineage: Eukaryota > Metazoa > Chordata > Aves > Mesitornithiformes > Mesitornithidae > Mesitornis > Mesitornis unicolor. The sequence goes on along the minus strand of NW_010161745.1, from coordinate 38,948 downwards.
TGTACACGTTTGAACGCAAAGGGGCTCCAAGCATTGCTGAGTCCCGCCTAACACGACGACAAAACCACTACACCACCACTCATGTAACATTCAGAGCTGCGGCCCTCAGGAGTTGGAAACCAAGTGGAGAACTGCTGTTAGAGCAAGCAGCGCACGAGACAGCCACAGGGCTGGGCAGAACTGGGGCAACGAGGGTACCGCTGCTGTTACGTGGTTCCAGCATTTACCCAGTGGTGCTGCAGTTCACTCATGACCATAACAGCCCCGCGGCTGTAACTGGTTTTTGTAATGTACATACGTATAACACTTGCAGACACAAAGATACTTGGAATGTTCTTCATCTCATTTTACCTAAAGGTAGTGGTCCAGGCTGATCTTTGTGCTGGGCTTCTTTTTCCTGTTCGCCTTTCAGGACTGCTACAGCTTCGGCTGTTACTACTTGTACTATCCTCGCAGACACTTCTTCTGTGGCAGCAGCAAAGTCAGGAAAAAACAAGGGAAAGCAAGCTAATGAGAACGATGTTTTAGAACTACAAAGATTAGCTTACACAATAAAAAACGAAGGCTAACTTAATCCGTTCTTAAAAGGTGATCTATTTTCCTGAAATTTAAGTAAATCATTAAAAATAAAACAAAATAGAAGGACCAGATATTCCAAAGCTCTCGGTGGAAAATTCTGAGTATTTCAAAAAACCAGGAGCCCAACCTTTAAGAGGCACAAAGCAAGATTATTAACTGCTCTTTCTTGGTTCTGTTAGGGACAATGTGTAGCAACTGCAAAATTTTAAGATGATAATCTATTAAATGTCTAGAAATTTCTTTGCAGGTACTGTTTCGCAAACATGGGCAGAACAGCCAGCTGAGTAATGGGGTTTCTTGACATTTAATATATGGAGTTAGCTGCATTCTTACATGCACTTTGGATGATATTTCCTCCTCGTCAGCACACAGTTAATATGCATTAAAGGCACTTCGCAGACAGACATCTAAGGATATGCTGATGAGGGACTTGAAACAGAAGCGCCATCAACATTTCTGTATGATTAAAATGTATACTTTGTCCTCCTTGTCCCTTTTAAGACTGCAACACAAAGCTGTATTTAAACAGTAGGTCCACATACCACGCAGAGAGATGGCAGAGGATAACATTTGTTTGGTGGGATGGGCTCTCAGGCCCTGGTCTTGGACACAGGCTTGGCTCCCAGCTGCTGCCTGGCACAGGCAGAGAAGGGGGACACACGTGGATCGGCTACAGCACTGCATGCTTCACAGACCTGGGGACCTACGCTTTGCTCTTCCTCAGCACCCTCAACATGGGGTGTGCCTGAAGGGCTGGGTGCTCTGGCGGGTGGAGGATGGCACTGGGACCACTTAGGAGTGAACACTTTAAAGCAAGGAGCTGTATCTCATCTCTGCTCTAGACCACCTCAAAGGTGCAGTGAAGTGCATCGGGCACACGACTGCATGTGGAAGGAGCCAGAGAGGTCTCCTGCCCTAAGGGCAGTTCAGGCACATTAGATGTAGCAAATCAAGGACTTAAGTCCAGCAGACTTGAGTTGAGTTGGTCCAGCAGAACCATCTACAAAATAATTCAGAGAAAAAGGGTTCCATTTTCTCATCTATGTATTACCCTGCTCTCCCCCCACTCATTAATCAACATATTCCTCCCTCTCACAGCCAAACTCAGTGGAAACAACCCTCTTCACTCTCCAGCTATTTCTGAGTGCTGGCTGACAGTTGTTTCAAGCACAGGACACCGGGACCTGCCATGGAGCTGAGCCCCAGGGAAGGCAACGAGCTGTGTGGCTGCAGGCTCACCAGCTACACGGCTGGTCACACACCTGAAAACAGCAAGGACCTCAGCGGTGCTCCAGCCCTTGCACAGGGGCAGAGGTTTCTAATGGCAGACAGCAATATGCACTGCCCCTGCCAGGAGACACTCACGGAGCCCCCATTAATCACCATCCCGAGGGCAGAAATAAAAGCTCTCTGCTCACCCATCACTGCATCCTTCAGGCAAGGACTGGCTGGGACGGGAAAGTATATTTAAATCAATGCCCTACATGTAACTTTACAGCAACCGTCCTAACAAGGGATGCTGTCCATTAGATTAATAATGATTATTTCTTCTCACTGCCAGTACGCTCACAGAATTCTTTTGCACTTTTAATGTAAAGTTATTCCTCTCTGTTCTTTACAAAAGCTTATTTTTTCCTCCCAAAAAGCTTAGATGTGAGTTCCTTGACTCACAGTCATGTTTGTCTAAAAACAAAGTGCTACGTTAATCTCTCTTTTGCACAAAATATGTAATGAAATATTAAAAAAAAAACCCACCCACTGGCAACAAACGTTCCTAATTGTTGGTATTTTTATCTTACAATTCACTTCCCTCCTGACTGGTCGCCAGAAGGGCAGTGACTGCAATGGTTTTATTGGCTACAGCCAATAGCAGGAGTAGACGGATGAATATGTCAGAAAAACTACCGAGCAACGAGAAAAATAAGCTGGTTTAAAAAACAGTTAGCCCAAGAATATACAAGTACAAACTTGCCAAGGACAAATTCAGACCGGAAATCTGAAGAGGCTGCTTTCCCACTGTCACAGGTGTGAAGTTCTGGTGACTTCCACATAGCAGGAAACAGTTCAGCTGGTTTTGAGATGGAGCTCAGTGCATTTACAGAAGTGACTACATATGATACAGGTGCTCTAGTTCTCTGTCCCTTTATTCAACAACACGCCCCCAGTATGAGATGAAACTCACGTTGTTGTTAAGTAGATCAAATTGAGCACCGTAATCCCATAAATCAACTCATGCACCCAAAGAGCAAAGAACCAGAACACTGATTTAAAGCCCATCAGCCTTCCCAGCTGCCTTTCAGGGGCCTGTGCCTCATTTTTGGGGCTTTTAACATTTCTCCTGCTTTCATGCCTGCTGGATGTTGGGGGTGCTTCTCAGCACCTCTTGGTTCCTTCCTCGTGTGAGAAACATGGAACAGATACCCCCCAGACCGTCTCAGGGTGCTGCTGCTGCAGAGCAGCGGACAGGACACAAATGGTCCCTTGCAATCACTACAGGTCCTAACAGCCCCCTGCGATGTGAGGCACACGCAGACCACAAAGCACAAGCGACACTGGAGAAGACTGGGAGGATGACCCTGCAGCTTTGCCCACCCTTCTCCTGCAGACACGCGGTGCTCCCTCCCACATCGCACCACGCAGCTTGCACACCGCAGCACCTTGCGTGGGTGAGATGTGCTCTTCCAGAGTGTCCTTTGACACCTGGTGAACCCCTGCTCAGACTCTGCTTTCCCATTACAGGAAGGAGCATCGCCTCAACGGCTCTGGTGAGCACGGAGAACGGCACAGAGCTTCAGAGCACCACGGCTGCAGAGGACCCCACGCTGATCCCCACCACCACCGTGTGCCTGTGATGTGACACACGACCCTCCTGTCCAAACTGCCGTGAGCCACTCATCACAACACTACTGACAAAAGTAACACCATCAAGGCCGTCCTGTTAGCTCAGATGAACAAACCAAGACTCAATTAAGAAGACTGTTAGGAGAACCAATTTTTTAAGCTTGTTTTCACATCAAAATTTTAAGAAAAGGCTCCAATTAATTTTTCAGATATAGAACATGCAAACGTATACCAGATTTAGTACCCTGGAGCATACCCAAAGGAAATCCACTCGGTCACCTGCTCTCCATCACCCAAGCTACTGCAAGCCTCCTCACAGCAAGAGAAATCCCTATCAAAAATGGTCTCTTTTGGTACAGAATTTATACTTGTTCACATCCAGCCTGGCTCTGGGGTGTAAATGGCCTCTCCGAGGCAGGAAGACAGTTCCTGCCCTCTCAGCTCTCTTCCTGATTTAATTTGCTTGAGACAAAGATTATGTTCCACAGAGAGATATAGCTGTGGGTGAAAGATTGGCCCCTGAAAATGGAAATCTCAGTTTCAGACTACGCAAAATAAGTAAATAAAAACACAAATGGCCTCTGGGTTTGTTTAGGGGCTGGGGAGGTGGGATTTTTTGTTTGGGTTTTTTTTTAAATCAAGAAAACCTCAGTTCTGAACACTCTGTTGATGGTTATTTTGGGTGACACAAGAGGCAGAGGCAGTTCACCAGAAGAGCAGTGTTTTTCTATACATGACTGCTGCAAAAGGACAGACATTTTTGTACTAATGGACACTATAAATAGCAGATCCAATGGGTAAGTCAAATCCTCACAAGGCAGCTATTGAAACTCATCATAGTTTCCTTATGGTTCACTTAAAGTTCAAGGAAGCCTAATGATAAAGAACAAAAAAAAGAAAAAGGAGAGTTAGCCAGCTTGGATGCCAAGCAGATTCTTCACAGCCTAAAAGCTCTGGATTCATTAGAAATAGGTTTGCTTGTAGAGATTTACTTTCCCTCTCTTTAAGCAGTGAGACATTCTCTGACACTACTTTGTGCTACCAGAATGTCACTAACCAACGACAATTAACATCAGATAAATAAATCTTAAAGGAAACAAGTACCTTGGCTTCACATCAGACTCCAGCACAACAAAGAATGGCACAGTGGCTTTCCTTTGCATTCTGCAGTGAGTAAAATGCTGCTTCTGTTTACCAAGATGTCAGCTGCTCGTGGTACAAGACACAGACTGAGTCTTCCAGTCTGATTTCAGGGAACATGGTACCCCAAATACAGTTGGTCCTCAAATGCGATGTCCATAACGGAGAGGAGACACTGTGAAAGGTCCTCAGCACGAGTTCTCAGAAGCCCCCAGGCAACAAGCAGGCTGAGCCAAGAGGCCAGGAGCCAACAGGCACAGGGATGGTCAGGTCAGGTTTGCCCAGTTGCTGCAAGTGCCACGGCTGCTCTCTGGCAGGAAGAGAGGACTGCGCCCCGCTGACAGGGCAAGCACTTGTCTTGGGCACTACGCTAATTTAAACCAAAGGTAAAACTCAAACCAGTAAGCACACTCTGCTCTCGGTCTTGGAAACCAGTCTGATTCTTCTGCAAGGTATGACAAACCCCAGCATGCCAAATCAGGACATCTGGAGCCTCTTTGCCCCACAGATAACTCAGGGACACACAGGAGATACTGAACCAGCTACTGATGGTACGGGGAGCTGCAGCCTTTCCTCTTTGCTGGGTTTAGGAGGCCTGACGCCTTCAAAAGCTGCAGCCCCTCTCATAAGCACACCCAAGGGCACAGCAGCTGCCCAGTCCCCACCGCAGCTCGCTCCGGTGCTGATGTTTAACCTGCAATAGGTGCCACCCAGACACCTGAGTGAGCCCCAGTTCGCTGACAGACTCGACCAGGGGCCGTTAAAGCATGGGGACATGCCAAACACAGCTACAGCAGAGCCAAAGATCTGGGATCAGACGCTGTAGAAGGCCAAGATGTGCCAAAGCCTTCCTTCACTCTTTTATTGATGCTGCTGCAGTTGTCAATGGACTGCAGATGTCTCCACTGGCACCTAAATCCGTTACCTGCAGTACTTTCATTTCCCAGGAAACCTTTCCGGTCCATTAAGCTTTATAACAGACAGGTTTACTAGCCCCAGAGACAGATACACAAATGGTGGCAAGAGCCTTTTAAAAAGGTGTCTGAGCTTTCCCCATATAGTTTCAGAAAACTGTTTGAAATAATTGGCAACTATAATGGCAAGAGCAAAAATTAGATCTGTGACACATCTCTGCAGTGATGTGTGGTGTCTGTTCCCTTTGTGCCTTTTTAAACGGTTTTCCTTCAGCCTCAGGCACCTGCTCTGTTTCTCTTCCAACTTACCATAACCTCAGGCTCAATCACCGAGGAGCTGGCGTTCGCTATGAACACCACTTCCTGGGTGAAACTGCTCAGGCTCAGGTATTTGCCTCTGACAGACTTTATCCAGCAGCGCCTTTCATCATCCTCTCTCTCCCTCCTACCCCTCTTTGCAGTGCTGTATTGTTATTCTGAGGATTGTTTTTGACAGGAGAAACTCCCTATGGGCAGGGCTCACGACTTCCTCCTGCCTTGCAGGTATGTGCCCCAACACTGCTGCAGGGATCCCGCTGGCAGGGGAATGGGGCTGGTACAGCTCTCCCCAGGGAACAGCCAGCTCATCGGCTCACATAACAGTGTCGGTGATTTCTCAGGCCACAGCTGCCCCCGTCAGACCACAGCTTGTCTCCCCAGCTCTTTTCCTTCCTCCCCAGCTGTAGTCACCCGTCTTTCATCACTGCTATTCAGCCAGCTCACTCAGCCCACCTATCTATCACTTCTTCCCACCTGAGCACCCATTTCACAGCAACAGGGACAGCTCCTCCCAAAAAAGAAAAGGTATTTTATGTCCCTACAGTTTCACCAGGACACACTTCTCAGACTGCAGCAGCATCTCCCCTCACTCCCTCTAGCAGCAGCTCTATCTTATACCACTGTGGTGGCACTGGACCTTGAGTTTGCTGTAGCCATGAAAGATGCCATCTGGTCTCCATAAAGCAGAACCTGTTTAAGGCATGAACAAAGTTTAATGTGCTGGCATTGCACGGCACAACAAATGCTCCAGGAGAAAACCAAAGGACAGGGATGTTAGAAAGGAGGTACAGAGAGGAGGAGAGTGAAAATCGTGTCAAAACCTCACATGCATTCACAATGGCACCCCTCAGACACCTACCACGAAAATCAGCAGTGAGCTCAGTTAAAGCAAAGGGTAATTAATGCTCCTGGAGCACTGAGACTACAACAGGGATAAAGAAAGATGCAAACAGATGGAAAGGATAAAATAATACGTTTCATTAATTTTGCTACATTTTAGGGAAGGAACACAGGCAGAGCACAGCAAAAGGATTAGCTCTATGTGTGCTAGCAGAATTGGGAAAACAAAGCCATTTCAGCCAAAACGTGCCTGTCAGAAGCCTCAGTGGGGTGCAGAGCAGTTTCCAAGGTAACCAGCACTAATTGTTGGCACAGTGCAATCGAATCAACAACAAAAGCACAGAGCAACCCGCACTGATTAGTGAGGCAAAATACCTCAAACTTATTCTTGCCGAAAGGAAAGCTACAAAGTGGCTATTTGCCATCTTTGATAATTTGGAAAGCAAACAGGACCTATAGATTTTTTCTGACCCTGGGTACTGCAATTCTGAGTGCAGGACTGCAGGCCAAATAGCTACTGGAATTGTTCAGGGGCATTAGCCAGTGCCCTAAGGACAGGTCCTGACCTCACGTTCAGCTTTCCTGGAAGCTGGTGGATGACCAAGACTCATTTGAGTCAAGGCTGCTGACGTGCTGGGGAAAAAAGACCTGGCCTTCACCCAGTGACATTTCTGATGGAAAAAATGGAGACATATATTGGACTTCATCACTGGGATCATGACAACCCTAAATACTGCCGTTTGCAGTTGGGTTCGAAGAGACGCAGAGCAGCAATCAAAGCAGTGGGACTAAGTTACATAAAACCCAAGTAATGCCAATGGATTAGTCCTTGCAACTGAAGAAAAAAGCAGTAATACAGCTTTACAGAATCCAAATATTTGCTCTCAAATGGCCTTCCTAAGTGTAAATATTTTGCTGTAAGTAGGTTCTTGATCTGGATGCTGGCAATATCAACAGTAATTGGCAGGAGGTATGAAGGCAAATAATGGGAACATCAGCTTTTAAATTAAATGAAACATCAACACAACTGACAAGTAACATTTCCCTAGTAAAGTCATTGACTTTAAGCGACTGTAGCATCAATGAGGGTAGTGACAGATTAATTTAATCACCAGGATTTACCAGCTAACCAACAGAACAAGTCAGAAAAGGCCTGTGTTCTGGGAGACCGAGCTTTGATTGTTTAGTGCTTTGAAACCCAAAGGTATGACCATTCAGACTGCCTCTGGGGAAAGGTGTATTGCAGTGACCACGTAAGAAGAGCAGGTACAAGGGAGCTACAGCTGGATACCCAACGCAGCAGCTTCACACCTTGGTGAGCCCCACAGCAAACGGCTTACACCTCAGTGTTATGGGGCACTCGACAGCCTCTCCTACCTTCTCCTTACACTCAAGCCTGTAGATCTGAATCACCATTATCCAGTCCCTTAACATATCTGCTTTATAGCAGAGTAAATCTGGTGCAAAACTGGTGTCCCGGCTGCAGACGAGCTGTGTCGCAGCAGTTGTGCTCTGGTGCAAACAGGAGGCTGGACGGTGGCTTTCCCGCGCACCCGCAGCTGCTCTGCAGTGTTTTGGGAAGCGGTGGCCCAGGGCTCAGGCTGTCTGCCCTTGGACCACTTCCACACCTTCTGCGTGTACCTCAACTCCACTGCCCCAACTCCATTTTCTTGATCATTCAGCGAGAGAGTTGGACAGAGCCCAAACCTCCGTAGCACACAAGCGGCAGAATCCAAAGCGAACTCATGCGAGGAGCCAGGAGCAATGCAGAGAGCTCCAGAGAGCCCACTCCTCCAGCTCCCCAGCACCCCAGTGCATGTTCATTAGGCAGAGGCCTCTGCCACGCAAAACAAACCACCAAGGGATCAGTCCCCACACACCCCACCTTGAAACAGGAAAGTCTGTTTAAAAGGAGTCATACAAATGTCAGTACAATAAAGCAATGCTTTTAAAATGAGCCCTTATTACTGCAAATACTCCATCCGTGCGCATCCTCTGAATCGTATCTTTTTAAGTCTACTGCCTGGAACAAAATATTTATTATCAGCATTTTATATTTCATCTATATCAGCATTTCCCAGCCAAACCAGAGGTGGGGAAAGCTAATCGGTTCTGTGTTGTGTGATGCATTGGCAACACCACTTACAGGTAACCTGCAGTATTGAAGCAGACAACACCAGACCCTCAGCCAGAGCAACACAGTGAGGTCCCACTGCCTTTCCTAGGACTCACTATCAGCTAAAAACATTACTTGCACGTAGAATGCAGCTGTATCTACCTCTCATTAAACATGAACTCCTGACAACACATGCAGAAGAAACGACTTTGGCTTTGAAACAAAGAATCGGCTATTTAATCCATAAACACACATCACAGGTAACTCACTTTTAAATCAATATCTCTTTTGAACTTCAATACAAGTTAAGATTTTATACAAACAGACGTTTGAGAACTCCCATAGAAGTCAGTGGAGCTTTAGCCATTCAGCTGGAGGTGACACGTCCCTTAAAGGTTTTTTTTTGAGCTTTTTTTAGACGTCTTACAGCGTTTCCTGTGATCTTTTTTAAAAAAAAAATAATTCAAAGTATGCTATTTAAACTCTGCTGAATTTGAGTTTAAAATTAACATGAACCTGTGCACGCACAGTGTGAGATTTCTAGTCTTGCCTGGTTCAGAAGGACTGAAGATCATTCTGCCAACGCAAGGGAATTCTGGTCAATCCCGTTAGGGGATGCGGTGACACACAAAGTGCAGCGACACGGTGCCCTGCTCACCCACGGCTCACGCTGCCAGTCCAACCCTGCTCCAGCAGCCAGCCCTGCAATGCAGCAGCAGCGGCAGTGCTGATCACTTCCCAGCTCCGCTGCCCAGCCCAGCCCTGTGCCTGCACCAAGACACACGTCTTTCCTTCTCCTGCCGACTGCGAGGGACAGTCTTGCATACTCACAAACGAGTGTTTGCAGGTGTTCCCACACACAGGCAGAGCAAGATAGGTTCCCATGTCGCACACAAATTAACCAAGCCCCACAGAGGTCGTGATGTGGGTGGTTTTTCAGAGCAGCTCTCAGCCCTGCTCAGCAGTCCTGCCATCTCTCCCCCTCTTCTGGCACTACCCCAGTGGAAGGGAATCTCGTCTCCTTTGGGTCACTGCCTCTGACCAGGACTCATCCCTGACTGCTCATGTGGCCTGCTCCCATGCACTGCCTGCCCACCCTTGGAGACTACAGGCCCCCACCTTGACGTGAACAAAGCAATAAGGAAAGAGAAAGACGCAGCTGCTCTTGCAGAAGGTAGGTGCAAGAGAGGCACATAAAAGCCCTCAGTGCACCTTCTG
>NW_010161745.1:0-28951 GCF_000695765.1 Mesitornis unicolor | reverse complement strand
ACTCTTTCCGAGAGAGCTGTCTTCTCTGGGCACTTAAACACCTGCAAACTTCCGCAGCCACAGTGATGGGGACCATCTGGGTGCTGCGGGGAGAGCTGGGCCTAGGGTTTGGTCACTGCAGCCACCGAGAGGTCTGCATCCAAAGGCTCTCGGGTGCACAGAAAATAAGAAGTGACTGCAGAGATTCAAGGTCACAGAAGAGCCACACTGGATGGCTGGGATAAAGCTGGGAGTATGTAGAGAGAACAAGAAAGGAAAAACAGCCAGAAGCAACATAAGCGAGAAAAGAAGGAAAAGCTGACAGAGCCATTGTTCAGAAGGACAATAAATTCCTAGAGAGAAAGGATGACAGTGAAAGGAAAGAGAAAGCAACTCACGGACAGGAAGAGTTAAGGATCAGTTCACAGCTCACCAACAACCTGCACAGGCTGCGTATCCCTGGATTTGGCACATACCCTGGTTTTGGGGTAAAAAGGCATAGTCGTACCTGAAGCCTTTTCCTTCTCTCATACGTGCTGCAAGGCTATGGATGAAAACAGTTTGAGTACGTCAGCAAGACTGCCACATCTATGCAGCACCGGCAGCTGATGCTTCTGCTCTCCTTTATTAACGTATCTGTCTCGCCAGATGCACGAGCTGCATGGGCTGAGGACCAGACTGTAAATTATTTTTATGAAACTGCCACAGGCTATGTGGGTTGCTGGAAACTGTACCAAACTGATGATATATCACCATGAATTAGCCTCAGAGAAAGAAATAGGAACCAAAAAGGTGAAATACCTGGGGTTCATTTTCCCCTCCCCAAGTATATAGTGCCTCCAAGTGAAATGGATTTCCATGAAGTGTTCAATCTACTCAGTCCTGAGTGAAAATGGCTCTCTGGGAAGCAGCTAACAGGTTTTCCTGCCTCGAAGATAATGACATCTCAGAGTTATTTTTCCATATACTGCATGCAATTAAGGTTAAAGTAGTAAAGTTCTGACCAGGTATTTTCCACACAAAGGAGAAGGGCTCACTTACACAATCTAATGTACACAGCTAGGGTCCCTTGAGTTTCCTGCACTTTTTGCATGTCATGAGGAATGTCCCACTAATAACAAAACCCCTCAAAACCAACCAAGACTGCATTTCTAAACCATCACCTCAGAATGGGCTTTCCAAGCACCACCGACTCCGCTCTGCAGTTGGTCTGTGAAACAGCACAGGAAAACGTCCATGTTTTTGCTCAGCACTTCCCAAGGAACAAACGACAGAGTCAACACCAGCATGTAGCCATCTCCCTTTTAGTCTTGTCTTTGAACTTCCACATCAACCTTTTTTCACAGCTGGTACAGACAGGCACTGGATTAACAGTGCTCATCTGCCAGCTAATGCCAGCCCCTTTATGCTGATTTCCATCCCTTCGGCTGGCAAAGGCAAACAAATCTGTATTAATTATCATTATAAAGATGTAATTTAAAGTGAGCAGTTAATTTAGCAGTAGCAACTCCACAACATGGAAAAACACAAACCAAAACACCAGGACATGCTAGGTTTTGCTGTCCTTACTCAGGTTATGAAGATAGCACACGAAGAGATGATCTCTTTCTCTACATTATAACCTCACAGACTGAAACAGCAGGGAAGACAGAGACAGGGGGTTTGTCCCTGGCTTCCTTCTAATCTTTCCTTTGAGTTCCTCACTCAAATTAAAACACAGATTGCCTTTGCTTTCCAATTTTAATACAGAGTAGCTCAGCAGGGTTAGTCAAACCAAGAAATTACCGCACATATCTATAGATATAGATATATAGATATAGATAGATATAGATGATACAGATAGAGACAGAGATATAGATATAGATATCAATACAGATATAGATATCGATATAGATATAGATATATCACATGTATTTTGCACTATAAATATGCCACAAAATAATATTTCCTTTACGTTTCCATTGAAGCTGAGCCTTGGTGAGGACACCAGAGTGAGGTCCCCATTGAAAAGCACTCCCACTCACTCTCTCACCATCTACTCTGTCTCCCTTAACCTTGAGAAGCAAATCCTAGAGAAAAAAAATTTAAAAATTTCAAAAATGAAATCCTCCTTTCCTTTGTCAGACAGCCTGGCTGTGGCTCAGAGCCGTTACAGAGAGGCTGTGCACTCCTGAATGCTAAATAAGCTCCCAGGCTACATACTTTCTCTCCGTGGAGCTTAGAAAGCCCCACACAGGGATGTGTTGGCATGGCAACGTGGAAAAAAGGCATCAGCAATGCCTGGCACTCCTTGCAGGAGCAGCGCGCTGTTTGTGCGACTCAGTTCTGTAAGTGATGGGATGGTAGCCACCTCCTCCCCGCCCCAGGTTCAACCCGTGCCCAGCTGCGTGCAGAAGGGCAGGGGTCCAGCCTGCGCGCTGGGAGGACCTGTCTCTAGCAGACTCACCTGGGGACGGTGGGGAGCTGTGCCTTGTGCTGGGCTAAGCTGTGGCCAGCCGTAGCCAGAAAGTGCACCAAGTCGCACACGTGAGCTTCCACAATGGGAAAAGGGGAGGAAGGGATTTGTGAAACGTGGGGGTGAGTGGGTTAATGACCGCTCCTCCAGGCTCTGCTGCTGCACAGCGTGTGAAACCCCGAGAGCTGATAATTCCCTGCGCACAGGGCGAGAGGCCAGGAAATGAGGCAAGCAATGCCCACCATCCACTGTCAGCTAAGAACACGCCACTTCCCTTTCAAGGTGACTTTGGAGAAGACGTTGCCATTTCAGCTCTGCCTGAAACAAGAGCAGCTGTGTGTCTGCAGAACAAGGCACTGCTGTTTGGTAACGAACCTTTCTCCAAATCTTCCCACCCCTCAGATCAAGACTGGAATGGAAGATTATATGCTGGCACAGTCCCCACAGATACCACCTTGCAGCTGCAACCACAAAGTCCTCTGACTGCTGCCAAACATTGTCCAGTGCTTCTGCATGTCCTTCGTGCTGCCATCCTGGGGATGGAGACCACGATGGCTTCTCTTCAGACATGAGAAGGGAGGGAGGATGTAGAGAGGTGGGTGCTGGTCTCTTCTCCCAGGTGATGGGGGATAGAACAAGGGGAAACAGCACCAAGCTGTGCCAAGGGAGGTTCAGGTTAGAGATAAGGAGGAAGTTCTTTACTGAGAGGGTCGTCAGAAGCTGGAACAGGCTGCCCAGGGAGGTGGTGGAGTCACCATCCCTGGATGTGTTTAAGGAGCGGGTAGATGAGGTACTTAGGGATATGGTTTAGGGGGTAGGCAGGAACAGTTGGACGTGATGATCTCAGAGGGCTTTTCCAACTGAGTGATTCTGTGATTCTGTGATGAGAAGAGCCACTGAATGGCTCCATCTCCACCTGTCTGCAAAGGGCAGAGCCGAGCCAAGCCCAGAGGGCAGGAGCCTGCGGAGAGGCAGCATGCAGCTCTGCTCAGGGCTGTGCTGCCTGCCCCTGGCTCTGCCACAGTGCTCCTGTGTGACATGAGGTAGCTCTCTGCACACCTGCGTGCTTTTTCTCCCAGCTTTTACAACTACTTTACACAACTCATAAATGCACAAGCCATGTCCTACCATAGGCTGAAAAGGACTCCAGCATAGCAGGCCACGATTTAGAACATAGCCTCTGGATGCAACTGCCCCACCAGTCACTCAGCTAATGCCAGCACTAGAGAGTCAAGATCTGGCCCACAGAAACAGCAAAGTCTGCATTTACAGCCCCCATCAGATCAGGCAGAGATGAAGAGCAGAGGCAGACAGACAAAGGGCAAGGTTTTGTCCACAAAAAGCAAAACTTTAACTCTCAGGATGCGTTCTGTGTTTGATGGGATAGTCATCCTTCAGCAGCAATGGCCATCCTTGCTACAGCAGCCCCCCAGGAACGGCTGCAGAAGTTTTCAAAAGCCAACTTTGATAAACAGCCCTCATGGCGTACAGTCTGAATTACCAGTGTGGTTGGAACAACATGTTACGAAATAGATATCCTCCACATCCCAGCTTCATTGCTCCGTGTTGCATCTCTGAGGTTGTTATCGATTACATTTTCTGAGAACACTGACGGCACCAAGTGAGCGCTGGTTGCCAGGCCAACACATTCACGGGCATTTCGCTCTGACTCCTTAAGGAAGCACAGCTGCTTATGCAATTCCCTCTTACGATGCTCATACCTTAACAAAAACACACGAAAGAGAATCAAAACATCAGAGAGCCCGCAGAGAATAGCTGGCTAATGCCTTCTCTTGGCCAGATTCAACACTGATGTGGCACGATGACTCTAATGGTATTAATGCACCTGGTTTGAGATACAGTTTGCAAAAGCAAACCTGAACCACACACTGACATGATCAGAGGAACCTTAGGTGCAAAACAGACTGATGGCCAAAATTCTCTGGGTGTCTGGCTCCCAGCCGTGGGAGTCAATGCAGAGCCAGACACTCAGAGAGGTTTTGGTTGGACAAAATGGGATGTCTTACTGCCTTTAATGACCAATAAAGCAGACAGATCTGCAGAGACTGGTCTCTGCAGCAGGAGAAGATAGCTAGGGGTAGGGTACACATGGGGAAAAGATGGAATTTCTGTGTCTTCATTCCTGGTGCCCTGCAGAAGAACAACAGAGACTGATCTCTACAGCAAGCTTAACAGAAAATGGTAATAAAACCATTTTCTACAAGTGCCCCCAAGAGGCTCTGCTGCCTCCACCTGCGTCGTATTCAGCAACACAATTTGAACACGTCTGAAATATTCCAATAACATGTCCCAGAAAATGACACTAGCATTACTCTTAACACAGAGAATAAGAGTTTCAGAAGTCTGGTGTGTTTGCCTGTATCTAAACTGGCAAAGATGACGGTGCACAGTAATTACTGTCACTTCTTCTGGGCAAAGGGAGGAAGATCAAAATGCCTAATTAACGGCTTCTTTCCCATGGGAGCCATCAATGACACGGTACGATGCATTCTGCCAGCTCTGTAGAATAAACAACTGAAACAGGAAAAACACAGCAGTCGCATTCATCTTTGAATGTCACTGATCTTGCATCCTTCTGTGCATTTGATCTGTGTTGCTTGAGACATGCGGCTTGCTAAGAATGTCCATCTGACAGTAAAGCTGGGAGGCTCCCTTTGGGGAACAGGCATTCAGGGAGTTCGTAAGGGGCTCTGGTAACTCCAGGAGGGCTTGGGCAGCAGCAGCATGGCCAATGCACACAACCCCAAGAAAAGGAAAGCTCTGACAGAGCAGTTCTGTTGGAAAGAGAGAGTAAAAAGGCCTCTTGTGCAAAGAAGGCCTATTCTTACGTTTACTGGCAGTGTCATCTGAGTATTATCACTTGTATGGCAAGAGAGAGAGAAAGAGAAAGACACACAAAGGAAAAGAAGATTAAATGAGAAGTCACTACAGGGCAAAAAACCCATTAATGCACCATGGGACCAAGCAATGACTGAGTGCAGTTTCAGCCTGGAGAGGCTGTTGTGTTTACTGACCCCCATATAGAGAGCTGCAAGCCTGCCCCTGCATAACCCACCACTGCAGCTCCAGTCCGGGCCCTCGTGGGCTGAGTGCCCTGAGCCAGCAGAACCAAGTGTTACGGTGATTTTCTAACAGTGTGGTGGTGGTGAGGGTCGTGAAAAAGATCCTTTTTAATTGAGAGGGGCTGCCATAAGGCAAGACTAGGAAAGACAATGGGATACAGACGGTTTCCTTGACACACTGCCAGGGGTCTGAAACCAGCACCATCCCTACCATCACTACAGCTTTTTTCGCACAGTCCAACTAAAAGAGCTCCCCACCTCTGCTCAAGCTTTCACTGGCCATGGCAGGGCAGTCTTGCAGGCCGACATTCCCTGCAGCTTATTTACATATACTTATTTAAAGAGGAGCTGGCCACAGGAATGGATTTGTTGCAGATGTCCATTCAGTCTGGCTGAACGAAAACCTACAACAAATGCCTGGATCAGGATAAATTACATTCAAGGCTGTAACATGAATTGCCCCTTCCCACTTTTCCCCTCGGTGTTCCCTGCAGACTGTGCTTTTCCTGCTGCCTGAACCCCCTCCTCTGGAGTAGTGTCTGCCATCATGTAAAAGCTATGTTGGCTCTGGATAAACTGACAAAACCGAACCTCTTTCTACTGTCCTTACCTTGTCTTCCATTTTATCCTTCTTTCCCTGCCACTCCCCGTCCCTGCTTTGCACCCTCACAGCTTTCATTTCAGCAGCTCTCAGCCTTCTCCTGCCTCTCCCAGTGCTGGGTCTGCTCCCCACCATTCCTTGGTCCCTCACTCCTTCCTCAGCTCAGCACTACCGCTCCTTCCTGCCTCTCAACAGCTCTAGGGCTCTCCCCTCCTTCTGTTTCACTTACACACTAACACATACCAGTCTGGTTCCCCCATCCACCATAAGTCCTGGCCCCTCTCATTCATGTGTCATGGGCTCCCTCTCACCCACCTTTCCTACGACTCAAGGGCTCTGAAAAACAAGGCAGGAATGGCTTTGTGGTCAACTTAACTTGTGGTCAGTCTGCTGTGCTGTGTCAGGAAGTCTGCGACAATTTTCCTGCAGTCTCTTTGCAACCCACATGATTTAGATACCCTACCAACTAACAAAGGGCTCTGTTTGTCGCTCTGGCAGGACACATTACTGTCCTTAACATTACCTGACACCAGGACAGAGCCACTGTCCTAAGGCTCTCGTAACAGGATGTCAGGAAATGCTTCCCTTTCATCTGTCAGAAAAATAATTTACCAAATAACCATGTGGGTAACCCAAACCCCCTCAGATTACAAACCTGAATTTGGCATATAATGAGAAAAGCACTCAGTCAGCTGAGTCACTGCACATAAAGACATATTGTAGAAGATGCTTCACAATGCATCTAACTACTTTTACCCCTAATTATATAAATTTGACAGGTTAGTCATTATATTACTGCAAGAAAAAATAAAGCCTTTTAAGTGAAAAAAACCAAACATTTGCAGCTGATGTTCCCTGCAAGTCACATATGATGGATTGTGTTGAACTGCCGGTTCCCAGAGAATGCTGCAGTGCATCTGCACATCCTCAGCATTCCCTCCCAGTTAGTTGAGCATGACATTTCAGTGAGAAAAGGAAAGAAAAGGCTGCCACTCTCGCACTTCATTATAAAGTAAACACATCCTGTGCTCTACCATGGGGTTCAATCCAAAGCCTTCCACATCAGCCCACTCCAGAGTGAGTTTCTGAAGATTACGCTATCGCGCCTCCTTCGCAGCACACATTAATGTGACGTGACGATGTTTGGCTTGACAACAGCTATGGATCTCATCCTTCCCTCTTCCTACTTTCAAAATCCTCACCAAAGATGCTGCGTGTGCGCAGGCAAGAAAGAACATGGACAGGCATGGATCAGGGAGAGCACGCTGAAACTCAGTGGATCTCGGGTTGCGAGGTGCTGCAGACTGCCCCAAAGGCAAGGTGTCTTCAGGAGCTCCTTAGGAGCAGCCTGAGGCTTGTGGCTTGCAGAGGCCTGGGGCTGGGGATGGTGTGGGGCTGAGTGAGTCTGCCAGGGGCAGCCCAAGCGTGTGTATGTACATATATATCTATATATATATACACACACACACGCACACGCACACACATATGAATACAAACAAAAATGAATAGCTGCGTTACTGCCCTTACTGACATCACAACAGCTTGCTATGGGCTATGACAAAAAACCCGGCCCATTCTCTCACATATATTTGCCTTTGACTCCAGTGGATGCCAGATCAGGCCCTGAGGCTGCCCCATCCACAGCGCTGTGCACTCTCCCATGCTCCCATCAGTCCATTTGAAAGGAGGGCATTGACGTGTCTCCATAATGCAGCCATTACCAGCACGATACCAAGACAGATCAATCAAAGGCAACACAGCAGCCAGATTCAGAGAATTCCAAAATTGAGGTCAGACTCAATAACTCTTAGACAGATGCCAAGAGAAAGAGACACGCATACATACAGGAAGGCAAATTTTGACTGTGCAAACCTAAAAATGTCTCTTGCAGTGACGGATTGGATATGTTTTGGCAGGAACTGCTATTTCCTCCTCCATTACCACCCTTCTGCATCAGTGTTGGCATAAGGTGCCTCTATCCCAGTGGCCTGACTCTAACCTTCCCCTGACACACAGCTCTCAGATTTTACAGCATGAGCCCTGCAAATGGGTGCCCTGCTGCTTCGCTGTGTCCCGAAGGGACTCTTGCACTGCTGCAGAATACCTCTCCCTAGGGCAGCAGGCCCTTTTTGTGACTGAATCCCAGCTCCTGGGTCAGTCAGGTGCCAGAGAGCTTCCTCGGGCAAAATGCCTCAAAATGTAACTGAGCTTTTATGAGCAGGGATGGGGCGATGAGTGGCTGCCTGGGAAATGCTCTGTTTACACCAGTGCTCTGCTGCACACCAGTTGGTGGTTGCAGTTGCTGGAGATTTACTGACTCTGGCATGAAGGCTGAGAAGACAGAGATTTTCCTAGGTTACGGTGCTGGACCTGCACCACGGAAAATAAAATCCCAGTAAATCCACTCAAACCCACAGTTTGGCTTAACTATCTTGGCTGACCTTGGCTTCCTGTGCGTTTTCTCCTCAGCTGTTTGCAATCAGTAAGCTGCTACAAATGATGAAACGATTCCCATCACTGGTAATTACGTGCACCAGAGTGGCATTTAATAACCCTACCTGATACCACACCCCACTGCAGTTAAAATCTACAAGCAAACACAGCAGATGACTGAGTTTGGTGGCGAATGGCAACCCTGATTTCAAGATCAAACTCTGAATCAAACACTAAAAATCCACCTCTAAACTTTCTGCTTCACAATGCATTAAGCACATCCAACCAGTAAACAGTAGTGTGAAACGGCAACACGTGCCCTGGTCCCTTCCTTCACCACAGTAAGTTTCCAACAGGTTTCTCCTTCAAAGAGAGAAAAATTATTAAAGATATATCTTGGGTATCCTAAGATGGTTTATGTTGCAGTAATTAAATATGGACTTAGCCAAGCGGTGCACAAGTTTCCAGAGAGGTAGGAATTAACGCATGAAGGCAAGCAGTTCTAGAGGCTCTCCTGCAGTTCAAGGACAAAGCAAGCTGCCACGAGATAAGCTACATTAAGACTCCCAAACAAAAGCTGCATGTATCGACAGCAAGTCCCCATGCCAGAGACCCTGCAATCTAAGCAGGCAGAGAAAAAAGCAGGGGAGGAGGAAATGAGGCCACAAAGTGGTGACTGAAGTGAACTTCAGCCGGATTGAGAGTAGTCAAATGTATGTCCTCGGTCCCACCGCCTCCTCTAGTTTACTGCCTCATTAGAACTGGTTCTGCTGTTGAACCCCTTGCCTCAAAAAGCAACTGATGGGCAGCAGTGGGTTTCCACCTCCTTTCAGCCATTAGCTGCAAACTCCTCAATGAAACGTTCAGGTCTCTTTCAGCCACTGACAACTGCTCAGAACCTGGGCTTGAGAAAACCTGAGAAGAGCATTTCTCTCTTTCCTTTCTGTGGAAATGTAATTCCTCTTCATCCTCTGAACTTATTCCCACTTCTCCACGTGTATGGGTGAGACCTGCCCAAGACTGCATGAAAAATCTGTGGCAAAGCAGAGAAACGTGCTCAGTCTTCCCATGGTCCACGCCAACCCCTAAGAACTGCAGCACCTTACCTCTGCGATCCCTGTACGTCTGCTCCTGCTTATTTGCTGGCTAAGCATAGCAAGAGTTGGGGTACAGCAAAGAGACAAGACCTTGTTATCATCCTCTCCAATCAATCATCACCAGTCTGTTCATCTGAACGCTTACACAGCATTTCTTTTACCTTTGGCTTTCAAGTTTTGGCTGTTCACAAGACGAGACTCTTAAAACCTAAACCCATTTGCTTTTAGCAGAGAGATCTATTTCCAGCACAAATGCTTAGGAAATGACTGTAGGGTCCAAGAGCCTTAAAATTCTCCCTCTCTCAAGAAATTATGGATGGCATCTACAAATGCTGTCTGCGGCCAACAAACATTGCTAGAAAGATCTCTTTGGCACGCGTGGATGGATGCATCAAGGGCAGTTGTGTCTGTACAAGAGAAATTCCTCTTGCAGTGTGCACTGGGGGTTTAAAGTGGGAACTCTGCACAGAGAATTAGCATTTGTTTCTAAAACAGGAACCTTGTTTTGCATATTTCATTTTGACACAGTCACACTTCCCCCTCCCCCACCCTAAATAACAAGCTGAATCCTAAAATACTGACACAGTTTACAAACAGACAAAGTCCCAGTGAGGATCCAGTGAAATATGCCTGGGCAAGGGTGAATAAATGCTGACGCTGAATGGCGGTATTCCTGATCAGACTGAGCAACACATTATGTTGCAAATAGTCGGTGTTTTCAGGAAGGTGTTATTACTTGTGAGTAATAACAGAAGAACCCACCCTTCGTGCACACAAGAACAACACGAGCCACCACGTGCACAACAGCTGAGCAGCTTCCTACTCCCGTGCAACCCACAGAAGCTGAGCAGCTGCTCTGCACCAGCTTGTTCTCTGTTCCCCAGAGAGGTGACCCTGTCCCACCTACCAAGACGCACTACGGCACCGTCGTGTCCTTCCTGAAGTCTTCTCAGAGCACTGCCCAGGGTCCTGGGTAAGGACACAAGCTGTGCAAACCCAGATTAGGATACAGCTCTCGCTGTCAAGAGCTAGTGCTCTTCCAAGTCACACGTTCCCACACATCAGCTCCCCTGTGACCTGAAGCACGCTTGGCTCCAGCTAACACTTCCCTTTGGAGAAACATCCTCCAGCGGTCTGCAGAGCCCCACGTCTCACGGCAGGGCAGTGAGGTGCGTTACCTGCGGTCTCTCTGTCCCCTGTTGACAGCTCTCCGTTGATCCCATTCTCTTTGGTCCGAGCGTACATTCCTGGCTGCTCGTGGCCACCCAGCCCCGGCTCCTCGTCCTCTCGGTAGGGAAATCCATTGGCACTTCTGACCAGTCCAGCACCTGCACCACCCTGTTCCTTAATTTCAGGTGAATGTGGATGTGAAGAAGCCTCTGTTAGCTGACCTGAAGTCCAGTGTGGTGCCTTGGCTTCTTCTTTCCTATCCTCCGCCATGGTCCCTTGCCTTCACCACTTGCCCTGTAACAACATTAGCAGGAGAGATCAGCTCCAAGCAGGTGACCGTGCCCTTGGCTGACAGACAGCAACTGGGCACAGCACAGGCACGTTACCAGCAGCGCTGCCAGGAGCACTCGCGTCCAGCAGAGGAGAAAGGGTTTAAATGCAGAAGCGTCTCTGCTCGCCTGTCCTGGGCGTGAATGAACTGCTTTAAAACCAAAACAAACAAGTGGTAAAAATTACGGGTCAAGTCCTCCCCGACTCCCATGTGCCTTGCAATTATTAGGACCAGTTTCTTGAGGGCTGCCCTTAAATTAATCTGATTTTAACTCATTAATTACACTTAAATGTCAGTCCACTTAACAAGAAGTGAATTGGTCATTATAATGCAACGACATCTTCCCAGGGTGATGAAGGGAAGAATGCCACAACTGCTGAAGGACGTGAAACTGCTACTGCAGTTTTCATTATGTCTGCAGAGAGCGAGTGCTCTCAGGCACAGAACTGCAGGGTGATGCATCCTCTGTGGCGCACACAATCCGCTGCTAGCCATGACAGAAACCACGTCTGAGAACATCCACTGGGTTCCCAAACATATGTGCTGTTTGACCCTGTTTATATTCCCTCTTACTTGCTGTTTTGTGAATATTCACACTCATTCCCTTTTGTCCAAAACAGCCCGTGGGGAACGGCTGTTTCCCACACAAGCATTTGCAACCTCTTATGACTATCGCTATTTACACATAAACAAAACTAATCATTATTTGCTACTTCACATGTATTTCACTCCTGTTATTAGCTCTTATTTGTCCAAGCCAGGAAAAGAAGCCACTGTACCAGCCAGTCTTTGGCTGCTCCTCACAGAAAAAGCCAGTAGTAGCTCCTCAATATGTAAGCCTAGAAAGGCAACATATCATTAAGATACGTTCAGATAATCACTCACAGTTGATAACTCAACCCCTCTCTGACCAGATATTATCATTTAGTAATAATGGCTTTCAGAGTTACTTTAAATGAAAAAATCATGGTGAAGCACGAAAATCAGATCTAATTCACAATAAGTAAGTGACTCAAACTGCAGTTCCACCCTAAAAAGGACTAATAACTCTTTTGCCTCCCGGTGAAGCCACCGTGTTTTGGGAAGCGCGGTTCTGTCTGCTGGCGCCCTGACCCAGCACCATCCTCTGGGGATAACCAATTGCACAAAGGCTGCAGGAGCAGGTGAGACTTCTAGCCCAACCTTTCCTCCGAGCCGTAAGGAAAACGGTGAGCTGAGCAGTATCACAAAGCTCAGTGGCAATGAGGCATGTGTCAGTCAACCACAGAAACAGTGAACACGCTCCACACACCTTTGCCTTCCCCTCCTCTTCTCCAAGGGGAGACTCATCAGTGAGCCATTCTGGATGTGCAGCAAAAGCCATCACGCAGCCATCTCAAATCACACCAGAAGAACTGATGGGGTAATTATGGAGGAGAAAGCCTGAGGTGGGCGAGGACCGTCTCCTGTGTACCAAAGAGAAAACCCTCTGCCTCTAGGTCTGTTTATTGTGTGCCACTAGAGAACATTTTCTGACCAGAGCCTTTCCAAAACATGAGGCCACGGGACAAACATCTCCCTCCTTACAGGAGTGAGTAACACACATCCAAAGCCACTGACTTCTGGGGTCTGAGGACAGAACAGAGCCTGTTCTGGGGAGAAAAGGAGACAGTCTCATCTGTGCCCCCTGAGGAAGCTCAGCAAAAAAGAAAAAAAAAAAATCCAACCCCCAACTCAAGGCATTCCCTACCAATCCAGTGCGCTTTGACTGACAGCGAGCCCCAGAAGCAGCACAAACCTGCCCATCAGCTTCAGCAGCTGAGCCCCTGGGTCACTTATGAGAGGAGCCCAGAGCTTCGGCAGGGAGACAGAGTTAGGCAAGAGCAGAACACGGGGAACACAGGTCTGAAAATCACTGGGATGACTGTAACGGTATTACCCCACTGCCGCAGTTTGGATGCTATTATCCCTGAAGCACCCTTCCCCATTCCAGGCTGACGCTCCCTGCTTCACTGGAAGCTCTTGAGGAAGGATATTCACATCCTTACAATGGACTTTGTCACAGAAGTCCTCTGTTGCGGTAACAGAAGTGCTTTTATCTTTAAAAATAAATAGAGTGGGCAGGCTTCAATGAGAGCTGTGTGTATCTGGAGGCAGAATTTGGCTCAGTATTTATAATAGATGGTTACAGAGTGAAACATGGATGAATTAATTCTTGACTCTCTGTTATTCATCAAGTGCTCTCAGAGTTTATAATGGTAGTAGAAACATAGTGAGTGAGTCACACAATGCATCTTTGTACTCAGCAATTTAGCAATGACTATCTGCTGTGCGGCATGATTCATCTGCAGCTCGGGTTCAAACCCAGAATACACAGATGTGCTTTTTACCACCAGGTTAGTTGTTTTTCTGTCATTCCATTTGCATACCATGAAATTAAATTAATCAGGTAATTCAAATACTGACACAAAAATACCAGGAGTGGACAAATATTATGGCAGAATTTAAGCAGCGTTAGGTATATAAAAAGAAGAAACCTGGAATAGTTCAGACAATAGGGAAACACAGTACTTCAGGGAAGCAAAAAGTTCCTCTTTCCACTATGATCTTACCCTTACATAAACTGCAATGAAGGCTTTCAAAAATTACCATAAAAGAAGGCTTAGCCAGTCCTCTAAAATGTCACGTTGCTTAGTTAAAAATTAATGTGGGTATTTATGAGCCTTTTTTCCCTGTCCATTATCACAGAACCTCAATACAGCTGCACTCTTCCTGATAACGTTCTTGCTGTATGTTCTCACTGTTTTCTTGTCCCTCCGCTGCAGTCAGCGGCGGTGAGAGGGTGACCAAGGCAGTCGCTGGACCACAGGAACCCCGGGCAAGCAGGAGCTCATGGGCTCCCCCAGGCTCAGCGGCCCCAGCACAGCCCGTTGCTCCAAAGCCACCCTGGTGACACCACACCAACGTGCCACAGGACATTAAGTATGAGCCTCAGCACAGGCCAGCTACGTGGCACGGGACTGTGGAAATGCTCCTCCTCCGTTACGCTCCCCACCGTGAAGCCTGATCAATGCTAATTGTGCACACCAGGGTATGAGAGCGAGAAAGGCCCTCTCCTCGTAAAGGGCTCAAGCATGCACAGCTGTGCATCACAGGCCACATCAGTGATCCCAACACACATCTCCTGTGGGCATTGCACAGCCCTCCCCTAAAGGCCTTCCCTGCCCAGACTAACAGGGTATGCTACTGAAACCCTGGCTGGGTCCATGCCCGGGGAGATCACGCTCCACTGGCAGACACCAGACCTTAAATTCATGTCCTGGAAAACTCCAGTGGTGCACCAGGGACAGCATTATGGATCTGAACTGGACATCCTGCCTTTCTAAACTAGTAACTTGTGGCAGAAATGATGGAAAAAACAAATTCCTTCACCCTTTTGAGCCACTTGGAATCTGTATAGAGACAGTAAATACTCAAATAACTTGGAATTAACAGAAAGGGACAAATTTAATGGGGAACACGTGGTCCAACTTTGCAGTTACCTCCTCGTTTCACAGGCACTGTACATGTATTTCCTAATCCAGATGCTCTTTTATGTGACACTGGCTCTGCTGCCACGGCTGGGTTAAGCCAAGCCCGACTGCTCTGGACTCGACACACAACAAATTACCCACAGTAACGCAGCATGACACCATGATATGGAAAGCTCAAGATAATGCTGATTTAAACAGCCTGTCCTTCCATATATTTTGTGAACACATCTTGCAAAATCATCTTAGCATTATATTAACATTGCCTTTCCATGTAAGCAGATGAATTTTCTATGAATTTCACTTCTTAAGAGAACAGAATTAGGCCAACACTGAAGGATTTTGCAAATACTCTCCCTTCCTGCTTCAAGCCATGTTTTCACCTACTCCTGAGTCTATGAGCCCATTCACAGTGAAATGAGGCCGCTTAGTTAATAAATTAGCTTCTCTGAAAACAACAGAAACATCTACTTGGATGCATGGGGGAAAAGCTCCAATTGCACTTCAGGGGAGAGAACAGCACTGGAGGTTCCCAAAAGGAGAGACAACAGACTCCTCCAAAGAGGGGGAAAAAAATCCTGGTGAGTCATAGCCAGACCCTGAGCACAGCAGGAGTGGAGGGAGAGGCTCCAGGGCCACATCGTGCTTCCCAGAAGGCTATTTAGCTCAGACGCACCATAGCACTGACTCAGCTACCCTGCTCCTGAGTCCAGAGCCAGGAGACAATGGGGACTGCTCCACGGAGGCAGGTTGGGGTACAGAGGCACAGCTAGCATGACCCAGAGCTACAAGAACTCCAGGGGTACTGAGGGCTTCCAAAACTCCTGAACAATACTGTCTAAAAGATGATTTTTAAAATTAAATTTATGGAATTCAGATAGTATCTTTTGCAGAAAATAACTTTATGAAGTGAGGTGTTCATAAATTTTTGAAGAACAGAGGGCACCGAGAAGAAGAGAAGAATGGAATTGTCTCTAAAATGAGCTACATGAGAACAAACAAACAAAACAACACGACTGAGAAAACCTTTAATTCAGGTCCACATAGTGACACTGGCCAATTGGGATGATGCATCTGAGTATTAAATATCAGGCACTGTAGATTAAAAGGTCCTAAGGGGATCTGACAGTAAATTTAACTTACCGACAATTGTGTCTGGAAGAGCCAAGGAAGGCAGGTTGGTATCAGGAGGCCAGAATAAAAGCAACAAGAGACAGAAGGTGTGAAATCTGGATGGACAAATTCCAACAACCTCCTGCCACCATCAAAAAGCTCAGCCTGTAGCATGTAGCACCCAAACCCTACAGGTGCCATTATCTTCACAGACTGCACATACTTACAAAACACTGTTATGGTTTAAGGGTTACCAGCCTGAAAGGGAAGGACGGGCGGTGTCTGTAGGACCCTGGGGGTCAGAGAGCTGCAGCGTTGTCTCCCCTTTCCAGCCACAGTCAAAAACACAAACCTAGGAGACTGGAAGTTTTGGGGGCTTTTCCTTCCTTGCTGGGCTGCACCGCGTAGCATTTTGGGATGCCTGGGCCTGCCTCTTGCTTGGCGGCATCCGCAACCATCCACTCCCCAGCATCAACTGGTGACAGTCACAGCGGTCACAGCGGCCACCAGGCACTGCTCGGACACTGCCACTGGCGACTGCTGGGATCGAGTTTTGTATAGAGTTAAATACCCTTTGTCCCTTATTAATTCCCTTTTCCTTTCCCCTGTTGTTTTCATTAAACTTGTTACGGTCTTAACTTCCAATCTTGTGCGAAGCATCTCTTCTCTATTCCCTTTTTTTAATCCTCCCCTGGGAGGGTGGGAGACAACACAGAGAAAATCCTGCTCCCTGGGCTGCCCTGAGCCCTAAACAGATACAAACACCAGGGCTAATTTTGGATGCCATGAACACACAGAGAGCTTTGCACCCAAATTTCAGTTAACATGCATCTTTTCTCAAACTCATTTGATAATCTTTGATTGTAAGTGGTATGCCTTACACTGAGAAAAAGAACACCAGCAACAGCATGGATGGGGAGAAAGTTTCAGTGTCTGACAGGGAATGTGTTAGCTTTCCTCTTCAAACACTCTGTCATGGTTCACAAGCTGCTCGATGATTAACAGAAGTTACCACTTGATCCTAAAGTCTAAGTACCATAATTCCAGTCATATGAATATGTTACTAGACAGAATTATAGATTGTCTCAAATGAAGCCACTCTACCTCTCAAGCCCAATAAAGGACAAACAGGTTTCTCTGGTAATTTAGAACAAATACCATTTATTTCTTCTTCCTCCACTGCTCGAGTTAGTAGCCTGGAGCCAGATCGCTCTTTCTAGACCATACGAGCAAGACTATCCTCTTAAATACTACCTTGTATCTGTTGAAAAGGCAGTGTTCATCTCCTTGCATTTGTATTAGCATTTGGGCACTAAAGCATAAAGGCTTTTCCATTTCCACACTGTAAACCGTTGGTCAATAGTCACATATTTGTAGAAAATCCTTTTGATTGTACCTTGGATTACACAACAGATGAAAACTAACGGATGGCGCCTGGACGACAGGCTGAACAAAGGATGCTCGCAGTGGAAGGCAAAGAAAATTTCCCACTGTGAGCATCCTTGCCAGAGCTGAGAATGACGGATGGCTGCGGTCTCCGAAGCTGCTGATCAGACCTGCAGCACTGGCACGGCAGAGAGCCAGAGGAGTGGCTGCTCATCCTCTGCACTCCTCTGCTCCTTCCTGCATGCTGTCCTGCCCTGCGGGTGCAGGGATTTAAACCTCTGTTGGAGTTTCCCATGGCTGGGGTCACCCCCCTGCAGGAGCCGCACAGCTCCTGCTGACGGGGAGTGCTTTCATTTGGAGAAATGCAGATCTGACACAGCCCCCCTGCTCTGTACTGAGTAGCAAACCCTGCACAGTCAGGCAGTGCACCCAAGTAGCGGTACGCAGGAGGGCTGAGATGCATTTCTGTTGGAAGCAAATAGGTCCATCCTGTTGCAGAACATGGGAACACGTAAACATATGGGAATGAGTCTTTCAGCTGCCTGTCCTGACTGCCAGAGCTCTTCCTCCCTGGGGCAGAGTCATTTCTCCGGGTTGCTGGAAAGCAGAGCGCTACTGAGCCAAACTGCCCTCAGCTGCGTCCCTCCCAAAACACGTGGCTGCCTGGCACGCGAGGCCACCCTTGCTCCCACGCCCAGGGACCGCATCAACTTGCTCAAACTTCAGGAATCTAAAACAGGGTGCCCTTCTCTCTAACAATGGGGAAATCATGGTACTAGCAGCTTCTGCCTGCTAAAATATTTACCACAGAGCTCACTTCTAGCTAAAAAGCCAGAAGAATTCCTGCATACACCTTCCTGCTCCAACACCACCTCTGTCTGACAAACTGTGTCTATCTAGGCTGCGCTTTTACGCCATTTACCATTCATCCAACACCCTCACACACACCCCTCTATCACTAATCATAATTGCTTCCTGCAGGAGAGAGGAAAGGCATTTTAACTGGTGAAGGAGATGGTAACCATAACAACAGCACCATGACAACTGTAAGTGATACCTGAAACAAGAAATAAGGCGAAAACTTATTACTAATAAATCTGGTCCATGATAGGGATGGAAAAAGCACTAAAGCAGCAATACCAGTCAGTAAAGGTGCCAACGTGAAGAAACACAAGTGTCTCTGGATTACACTGCACACAGTCCTTCTGTAAATTTTAAGATGAAGCACCACGACAGCCCTGTCTCCTGGTCAGTCACCAGCAAAGGCCGTTCCTCCTCAATCCTACCCGAGATCTCTCCTGCCTTGGGAAGCTGGAGGGCTGAAGGATGGCAGGAGTGCTGCCGGGAAGTCGGGACGTTTCCTGGCTGCCAGAACTCTCAGATTCCTCAGTGGAGTCTTTTGTTTCCAGGAGACTCATTGAACCAAGCCCTGAACAAGCATGGGATTGCTCCCAGGGGAGCACCTCAGAGCCAGACACACTGCACTGTTTTTTCCACCAAGCACAGTTTCAATGGGCATCATGAGCCCTCTCCATGCGCTTTAGAGAAGGCATTGCAGTTGGCAGGCTTGTTTGACAAACAAGGTTCCACAGACACAGGCCAGCAACCATCTGAACGACCCATGTCAAGGCACTGACTTGGACTGTAATCCTGGCAGAGAAGATTCACCAGCACTTGTGCCTACGTGAGCTTTCTCATCCTCAGCACAGGAGGCGCAGAACACCCACCATAAACAAACAGCCCTAGCTCCAAGGGCTGTGTGCAGATACAGTTACCTGGGCTGTGATCAGACAGAGAAGGAGCTGCACTGTGTGGTTGTCCCGGGGCTTGTCAGGGGGAACTCGGCTCACCAGTTTGCTATTCAGGATTGCTCAGGGTGAACTGGTCTCTCCCCGTTGAAATACTTTATCACCTCTGCACAGCTTCCCTCTCCTAACATCCTTGCTTTTCAAAGCACTGCAATAAGCTAACTGTAAATTCAGCATTTCTGAAAAGTACACTTTGGTTCTTCCATGATATGAATAAATGGAGATTTTTAAATCTATATTTAAAGACTTAGTGAAATAGGCGTTTGTCTCAGCAACTTAATCCTTATTTGGTACTTTTACAGTCTGATTTTTTGCTACCAAAATAATTATAAAAGATTTGTCCCACTTACTACATTTTTTAAAAGCTAGGAAGAACAGAGGAAACCTTTAGTTTAAGCAGATGACTTTAAAGGGAAAAGGAGATTCAGATATCATCCAGGAAACATCTCCAATAGAAAAAAACCCAAACATATTTTTCTTCATCTTTACCTCATAACAGAGTGGTCATTTCAAACCTTGGCAAGACAACGGTTGAAAACCCTACCACCACCACAGCTGAGCTGGAGGATATGGGCTGTGTAAGACAAGCATGCTCAAAACACTACCTAAAGGGAAAAATTCTTCATCAGTTAGGGAAGAAGTAATATACAGCTTGACACAGACACTGCAGCCTAGGAAAAAGAGTTTAAACTATGAGAAGGACTCACAAATTCATCACACTAAAAGCACTGACTGCCAACACTTCACAAGCTTGGCCAGCTGAAATCTCATCAGAAACGACTGCTGGCTGGCTAAGAAAAATGAAAATAATAATCATTAAATGAAAATAATAATAAAAAACCACTGAATGCTTGGTTCCCCGCCTCACTGCCCCTTCCATTATAACCTTCAGCACCTGTAAAAGGCCGTGGTCTGAGCGCCCAGGAACAAAGTCATCTTCAGCTTCTTTACCGCGCAGCTACAGAAGGCGATGGCAGCACACACTGCTCAATTTGCGATCACCTAACTCTTGGACTCAGATTTTCAAGCCTGTTGTTTGAAGGATTGCCAGCCAAACCGTGTATTTGCTATGATTACTGCAAACAGGCTACATAGCCACGTGTTTCCTTAGCTCTCAAGTCATAGTAACCAGTACTTGTATTTGGATGGGGTCTGGTGAAGGCAGTCCACAAAAAGGCAAGAGTGAAACGTTGCATTTTTTTCCCCCCACACTGCCCTTGCTAAGACACATTGATTTGTCTCCCTCTCTCAAGAGGCTCCGCAATGGATGAGAGCTCAGATTAGGTGGTGAGGAATTAATTAAATTTGCTAATATGGTACTTGCTTGTTTTCCACATAGGACAGGTCTATGCGCTTGCCAACGTCAGTGGAACGACTCTGCATGCACGTGAGGCAGAGTGGACCATTTAGCAGAGGTACTGC
This sequence comes from Mesitornis unicolor, assembly GCF_000695765.1. Taxonomy (NCBI): domain Eukaryota; kingdom Metazoa; phylum Chordata; class Aves; order Mesitornithiformes; family Mesitornithidae; genus Mesitornis; species Mesitornis unicolor. The sequence continues at coordinate 8,564 of NW_010161745.1, read as the reverse complement.
AAACTTAACTGGTAAGCAAAAACTCACACACCAAAATCTCACTTGGCCAGAATAAGCTCTTTAACTGCACTGGTACATCTTTCCCTTCTTCACATACATTAATTACTTTCACATCCCTTGTTTCTTCCACTTTCACTGAGATCTCAAGCACAACACATAACACACACAAACTGGAACACAGGAGGTTCCACTTAAATTTGAGAAGAAACTTCTTCTCAGTGAGGGTGACAGAGCCCTGGCCCAGGCTGCCCAGAGAGGTTGTGGAGTCTCCTTCTCTGCAGACATTCAAAACCCGCCTGGACGCCTTCCTGTGTAACCTCATCTGGGTGTTCCTGCTCCGGCAGGGGGATTGGACTGGATGAGCTTTGGAGGTCCCTTCCAATCCCTAACGTTCTGGGATTCTGTGATTCTGTGATTTTCCCACCATCTTAACTTTACTCAGTAAGCTTTTAATTAGAAAAAAAAAAAAAGCCGCCCCTACAAATGTGCATTCTTTTTATTTTTTCAAAGGCCTTACCTAACTTTTAAAACTAATTCCACCCCACAGTACCATCTCTGAAAACACCCAGATGCTATCTTTGGGAGCATCATCACATCAGCTACTACAAATGGTAAAAGCCATGTCATAGGCTAATTTTTGGCAGATCGTTTCCCATAAATGTGCAGGGGAACCAGCCCATAGTAAAAATCTGTAACACACATTTGCACCACACTCCAGCTCTCTGTGCCCTCTCCAGAGCCACGGACCCTCGAAGAATGGGTAGTTCAGTAGCTCCACGGGTAAACTTCCTGCTCCAGCTGCCACCCCAACTTAATTCTGGCCCTCCATATGCCAAAGGAACACAGTCAATCATTCCACAGTTGGACAAGCAACATAAAGATGCTGATGGGAAAATGCAGTGTGGAGGTGATAACAGGAAAGGATCTTTAAGGCCGTGTGCCGCTCCAGTTTGTTTGATTAAAATTCTTGCTCATGTGAAGAAAACGTTTTCTCCCCAGGTCATGGGAGCCAATGATTCCTCTGCTGAGAGTGCTTTGAACTTCAGACACACTGGGCAATCGTGCCGGGCACACAGTGCAAGCAGAAGCATCTTACTGCCTAGCAGAGGCACTCTTTATTCATACTGAAAAAGAGCATCAGACAGAACAAAGCTTGTTCTGAGGTCTTCAGGTGCTCTCCAGGCTTACTTAAGCATCTCTGACTCTCAGTTTCATGGTCAGAAAACTTTACAGGCAGGGCTCCAGGAACCCATTAAAGCCACCAGAAGCCAATGCTTTTAACTGCAGCACAAACATCTAACTGTAAAAAAATAAAATGAAATAGGGAGACAAAGGGTTGGAAAACTGATTGGAAAATAGGCTATTTACAAAGCCTGCTTGCTTCTATATTTACAGCAAACTTAACATGGATGAGCTAGTGCTAGAATTTTCTTTCCTAGGGAATGAGCAGTGACTGTTGTGCTGCGCAGCCTTGGTCCTACAGAAGTGGTAGTATTATTGCACCCCTTCATATTATTTTCTAAACAACAATGTCACAGACAAAGGACTTCTTTTAACTAAAATACACCCTCATGCTTGTATGACTTCAAAATACGCCGTCCACCCACAGTCAGCCACCCCCTCATATGACCCGTGACTGTACACGCAGTCAAATAAAACAATCTCTCCTTACCTGGAAATCAGAATACTCAGAAATCTTTTGTGCTTTTAAATGCTCTAGACAGTAAAATCACAATATTTGTGATATAATTTTATCATGTGGTAACTTTTCCCTGCCAAATCATTACTCAATCGACCCTACTGCCTACAAAAGAGAAGCAAGCAGCCACTGCTCTGGCCTGCTCAGGCACAATGGCAGGAGAGGGAGGACAGGGCCAGTACTGGAGGAACCTGCAGCCACAGGAGTTTTTGCAGACCCTTGCTTTCATAGGAAGGTTTTCCCTCAGAAGGGCTTCAGTTAAGGTCTCGGGACATGCACTGAAACAGAAAGAGGAGATTATGTGCTCCAGCTTGGTTTTTTTTTTCAAGGTTTAGTTTTTGATTCCTTAGTTTTTTGACTTAAGGAAATTAAGGTATCCAAGGTGTGAGGAGGGACCAGCTCACTGAGTCATTCAGCCTTTCTGAAATCTTAACTGCAGGACTTGCTTTCACAGCAAAGACCTATTTCAGAGACTGGCTTCCTCCCCAGGCTCCCATGGGTGTATGCAATTACCTGCCTCTTGCTACAGCTTGGGTTCAACCTTGTTCTGCTGCCACCCCGTTCCTTCCCACCCTGTGCCAAGGGGCTGGCATGTGCACGTGATGTCAGCAGCGTTCTCCTGGGATAAGACGAAGAATGAATGAGTTTTATGGCAGGCGAGGAACAAGCCCAGGGCCAGGGAGTAGGGAAGGGCAAGAAAGTTGCATAGGGTAAAGAAAGTGCATGTCAAGAATGATAAGATGTGACCGATGAACAAATTCAGTAACTGAGGAAAAAGTCTGGGAAAAGACTGAGCCATGGGACTGAATATGTGTTGTTTCAATATAAAGAGACAGCCAGGGGGAAGGAGGAAAGCTAGGATTTGCCATCTCCAATCAAACCATCCAGTCTAGATTCCTGCCACAAGCAGCGGCCAGCATGAGCTGCTCTGCATGAAGAGGCAAGAAGCTCCACAGAGCTTTGGTCTCACATCAGTGTGTTCTCAATGCCCAAAGTCTGCAACCAGTGACACAGACCTACTGACTTCTATCAGAGACAGGTACCTACATGCCTACGAGGAATCAGATCACCATGCTCCTTCCAATACAAGCAGTGCATGCAGAAGATCCCCTCAAGGTGACTTTCTGGACAAGGGAAGTAACCTAAAAGGACTGTGAGACACAAAATGCACAACAGCATACAGGACCCGCAGAGCACTGACAGACACAGAAAACTGTCACATGCATTTATGTGTTCAGGTGCTCTCCTTTTCTGAGAGGTACTCGGAATCCAACACAAGATTCATCTTGAATTTATCTGTATTTTTCCTTTTGCAAAGCCTTTCAGCAGCACTAATGCTGATGCTGGTTTAGGATGCCTGAAAGCATTAAGTATTAATCACAAACAAAATACAGTAGACCTGGAAAAGGTACAGAGAGCTCAACAAAGATGATCAAAGATCTGGAGAAGCTTCTGCGCAAGGAATGACTAAAGAGGCTATGACTCTTTAGCCTGGGAAAGAGGGGAATGGCACGGACGTTTATAAAAGTATGTGCAGTGCGGAGAAGGTAAGTGGAGAAGAGGGGTAAAGCCAAACCAGTCACTCTCTCCACAAAGAGCTATGGTGCACCAAACAGAACCTGTGGGTGGCAGGCTCTCAGCAAACGAATGGTGGTTCTTCCCACTGGAGGGGATTGTACTGTGCAGGTGATGTATGATAAAAGTTCACATAGGTTCAAAAGGCAGCTGCTGAATTTTTCTTCCATTAATTTGCCCATGGTTTCTTAATTTGAGTGTCTTTTCTGGGAAAGGAATGTTTTCACAGGCTCTAGCAAATGAACAGCTTTGCTGGTCTGCTAAGTTTCTAACTGAAACATGACATTGCATCCCAGACACACGTCCTTCCACATTCCTCTGCTGATGCAGCAAAAACAGGCTCTGCAGACTATGTCCTGCCACTGGTGTGGGGCTGGTTCACCACATGAAGCAAAGGGGTGTTCATTTTCAACACGTTCTGCAGAGTCAACTTGACCACTTCAAATCTAATAAAATCCCCAGACAGCACGTGGTGACCCTGAGCTAACAGTAAGGCTTGGGACATCAACAGGAGGATGAGCTGAGGAGTGCTCTGAGGCAGGGGTGACGCCAGAGACAAAAAGCAGATGAGCCGCTAGGAAGACAGATGGCCCTTCCAGAAGGACCTGGTTACGTATCCAGCTGCCACTTGTAAGCGGTCTCATGAGATACGATATGTAAATGTTTTATAGATGAGATACTCGAAGCTGCAACAGCACACGCAAAGTCTTGTATGTTTTCTCTTTCATTTAGGGCAGGCAGTCTGAAACACATGCCCTACCACTGACCTCAACTCCGACCCAGAGGGGCTGTCTCTGGTTGAAAAGATGATTCATTCACTCTGCTAGAAGGGCTGAATGAATAGGCAGTATTCAGGCTGCAGAATGCTTATCACTTGGGATTCCCTCAAAATTTAGGTCTGACATGACTGGGTCAGTAACCACGCGCTTTTGTTCCAGCCTCCTTGAACAGAAATGTCTCTTTGCATCCTTCAGTGGTTCCTACAAATCAGGTCGATTTTTATGGCTTGCTAATTATTACTGCTAGACTTCTGCTGAGCTTCAGGATGAAAAGAAGTGTATTTCTGAAAGCTCAGGGCACAAAACTTACAGGATAAATCACTGTCTATCTGGCAGCAACAAAATCCAGCCATGGCAGCCACTTAAACATACACATCTGGAGAGTGCTGAACTTTGTTTGTTTAGGAATGGGAAGTTTTGTTCTGCTTTTGTTGACAGAGCATATTAAAGATGGCCAAAAATGCAAAAAGAGAAAAAGAAGTAACTGTCACAAACTGGATTTTGTCTAGAGGTGCATCAACACACATCATGCAAACGAAGCTATCTGAAATAACACTAAGGCTGCAAGGTTACACCTCAGGAGTTTGGCTACGAAAGAACTGAGAGATGACTGCATAATTGTAACTGGGTCTCCTTCTGCATATTTACTAAGCTACTGCCTAGTTCAAACATATTTTATTCTTCTCGTTCCCTCTGCATAGATTATCTCAGTCCCCATTGCATCGGCTTTCCAGCCCAGGCATTGCCCCTGTGGGCTTCAGTCCCCCACTCAGGGCCTGTCCATGTTTGCTCTCCAGACTATAGCTTTCACCACTGCAAACTCCCAAAGCCTTATCCTCCTCATACCAAGGTCCACTTTCAGATCCTCTCCTGCAGGTTTCATCCCAAGCAGCAGTTTCCTCATTCCCATTCCTCTATCGATTTCAAGCTTTCCTTCCTGGACTTGTCATCCGGTCTCTCTTTAGAATTTGCCTCCATCGTGTTGCTTACCTCTCTTCACCTCTCCCCACACATCCTTTATCAGAGCTGTGCCTTCTGCCCTTGACCCCCTGCTTTCACAAGTTCTTGGCAAAGTTTTCTAACTTTGGTTGCCTCTGCATTTGGAAGTGCGGACTTTCTCATCTCCCAGATACCACAAACAAAGAAGAGGTAACGTATTCTTTTTTTTGTTTTTGTTTTCATTCTCAGTGATAAGATCTGACATGACATAAATTGGGCCGGTCAGGCCCAGGGAGGCTGGAAGCAGCAGAGGCTCTAGCAAGTCTCTCCTGACACTCTTGCCTCCTCCTCAACACTGAGGATGGTAAAGAACTTCACAGATAAGATCTTGAGTTAAAACACCAAACCTGGCCTCCTCAACCCAGCCCAGGAAGGCAGCCTTGCTTCACGAAAGGGCAGCTTGGGCCAAAAGATGTGCATAAGAAAGCAAGATGAGCCTGACTGTCAAGAGAGGAAAATTGCAGTCTGAAACACAAAAAGTTGGCAAAGTGGTAATAGAAACACGGTCTTATAACGGAAAGTAGCAAGCCACCTTAGCTGGCAGCCTTACCTGTAACACCACAATCAGCAAATGGACCGTGTGAGAAGGGGTGTGTGTTACACTCAGTGATGAACCAGCAGTGAGCTCACCATACCTACAGTGATGGCAAGTGGTGCACTGGCAGTACCGCAGGCCAGTCTGATGATCCGATTTGAAGCACAGGGTGTAAAGAGACCTGGAAAGACTTTTAAAGAGAGGCAGACAACCCTTATTTGTATTTCCTCAAAGAAAGTATAGGTTCAATCAAGTGAGAGCATAAGAATTCCCAATAAAGGCATCTCCAAAGGCTTTGCTGTACCCTCTTCACCAGCAGAGAGCTGCCTGTCATTCAGATCTGGGCTCTATTCCTGCCCAAACTCCTGCTGCTGCTGGAGCAGCTCTGGGAAAGGGTTAGCTGGGATGCTGGGACTGCAAAGGGAAGGGTATTGGACTGTCCGGGCCCCTCTTGCCAAGGGCAGCACAGCATTCATGTCTCCTGTTGCAGCGCTTTCCCCTGGTGCTATCACCTCTGTCTGAGCTCCTACCACCCTCCCTAGGCAGGTCTCAGCCTTCTAAAGGGGCACACCATCCTCGGGCCTCCTCGAATGTTTTCTCTCAGCAAGCTAGTGCTGAGTAACAGGCAGCAAGATACTTGTCCCAGATCCTATCTCAAAGGCACAAAAGGACCTGAATTCGCTCAGTCTGGGCCCTGAGCTCAGGTTTGCCCTGGCCAGAACACAGGCTGTAGCCCAAAAAGTCATACTGAGGATCCTCGCAGCCCACAAGACAGACCACATGCAGAACAGCACAGTATCTCATTCTTAAGTCCAGACACCTCTCTACCTCCAAAAATGTTCTGAAGCAATAAACAACCATAAATTTCTCTGCATTTAGGCTTACAAAATGTGGAAGATAAGAACCCCCACATGATATGCTGGGCACCCCTACAGAACTGTGAAGAACGAACCCATGAAGAAACAGGCACTAAGTTCAGCAAGACACAAACTAATTGCCCCAGCATCAGCGTGTCCCTCATCAGCCTCATTCCTCTCCTGTCCCATCTCTGGGCACAAGAGAAGCCATGCCTCAGCATCTGGCCCGTGTCTAGCCTCACGCCAATCTCTGAAACACCCTTATGGCCAGTGCTTAAATGCTCACAGATGAACATCCTGGTTCAGGCACGGAGACCTCCCGACCAATTTACAGACTGTGAAAGTCTCCTCCCACCCCACACCTCACTTCTGCTCTGTATTAGGCTGAGCTGGGGTACAGTATCAAGGTATTTTCCAGCACCACTGAGTACCCTACACATGTCCTGTCAAGAACAAAGAAATTATGAACACCGTTCCTTTTAATACAATGCTTACATATTATAAAAAGAAGGGTTCTGCTACCATCCTTTTAGCTGTTACCAGTTTGAAGCGCTACATGAGCAAGGCTGTAGCACAAACAAGAATAAACACCTCAAGCTCCTTTTCCTGAAGCACTGCTAGCATCAAACTGTACTGCGCGTACGCCAATCGGCAGAGATTTTCAGCGAGGATTTACTCTGGGGCTTTGTCAGTGCTCTCTGGGAACAATACCAAAAGTCAGGAGATTTTTCGTGAAGCAAGTTTTCACCTATTCTTTAAAGATGCACCTTATTTGATACAGAAGGATTTGACGTGGGAGGACACTCCAGAACCGCAATCCTCAACACATTTTCATTTTCTTTAAATTTCTGAACACTTTAGAGGGGCTTCACTTGGTGAAGTGGGAACTGTTAACAGCAGGCTAATAAAGATTACAATATCCACGTAATCATATTTGACATAAATGCAAAAAATTACCATTTAAAAGATACAGTTGATAGCTGAAACATCAACCATCCAAACGATACACTGCTCTGAAGAATACAGTGCACTGCACTTTGTTGTACTGCTTCCAAGGAGCATTGCTCATAGCCATTCGCAGCTTCGGAAACGAGGGTGGCATTCTTCCTTTTTCTACAGCAACAGATCACTATTGAGAGATGTTTTTAAATAGAAGGCTTCTTTCTATCGATACTGAACACACACAGAGGTGACAGGAAGTTACTGTATAATCAGTTCTCCATGTAGCTAATATTTCGCTGCTCTCTTTGTATTAAAACCAACATGGTTCTTGATCTTTTACCGCTTTCTCCACTGGTCTACCTGTGCAGACTCCCAGGAGGTCTTAACGTGGAAGAATTCCAAAATCAACAGGGAGATTCAGGAACACTGTCCAGTGTTCCCTTATCACGCCAGAACCATCTTCTGTGGCAAGAAGACACAGAAGGAGTTCATGTCAGGGAGGATCAATACAGCACTCACAGTATTCTGCTCAAACTTCCAGACCAGTTCGCAGTAAGTGGTATGGAAAATGGTCAGGGAAAATACTCCGAAGACATGGCATTAAGATACTTCTGACCCCAGCTCTTCTTCAATATCCAGACTTAAAAATCACCACAAATTAATTCCCAACATTAATTTTACCATTTCAGCAATTTCTGAACAAGGACGTGACAAGATCATAAAAACAGGGAGCAGCAGCAAATCCCAGTGCTGTAGCCATGCTAGAAAATACATCAAGGTCCCTGGACTGTCCCATCTCTGCAAATCATTGTGAAGTGTTAATGTAAGGCCAGATTAGACAGGAAAGGGCACAACCAGAGTTTTATACACTAAACCAAATAATCAGTCTTTTTGCAGCAAAAGGTCTAAGCATCCAACATGTGAGGAGGAGGAGCAGAGCAGTACAGCCTCACTGAACAGCAGATCAATACCTGTGTGGAAGACCAGGGTGACAAGGAGAGCTTTCTTCCCCATAGCCAAGGTGTTTCTGTCCTTTCCCAACACCTAACTGCAGCATCCTGTCTCACTGGCAATCCTGGTATCTCTGTAAATCCTACTTGCAACACTATTCTGAAGGTGTGGGCTTGGTCTTACTGAGAGAGCCAGACAATGGCTCGATGTCCAGATGGAAGACAGTG
>NW_010161744.1:49744-53345 GCF_000695765.1 Mesitornis unicolor | reverse complement strand
CCTTCCAACTCCTGACATTCTGTGATTCAGTCTTGAACTAACTGTTCACACAACTGTGGAAAACAGAGAACTTCTGCCATTTATCACTTGGGTTGAACCAATACTTTTATATTTCATATTGGCTCAGGTCAGAGAGTACCACCATGCATTAAGAAAAGCTTTGGAGTTGCTAATACTGCTTGCAGTTGTGTTTTTTTTTTAAGAATTACTCCTCCGATGCGTAATGTGGAGCACTAATCTAAACCTGAAGGACCATAATCTGCCTTGAACTCCACCATCACAAACTCTGCAGGTTATCTTACAAGCTGGAGTAGAGTCAACTGGCAAAAGCAGAATGCATGCTTGCATCAGCACAACTGAAAGGAATTTAGGTTAAATGTCTGGCTACTGCTTATGTTGTGATGTCCACAAAATTGTATATACAAATGGCTGCCTGCAAATTCAGTGTTTCCAAGTGAAAAAGAGACACGTTTTCCTACAGACAATATTTTAGATTATTTTGCTTACCACTTCCAAAATTCCCATCTAAAACTCTGCTAAAATTGGTGTTTGGATTAAAACAAATCTTTCAACCTTGCAGTGATTTTAAAAGGCAATCCTACATGTAATTCGCAAACTAAATTGAACATAGCCTCAAATATGAATTTTAATTAGTTTCCCTTCTCATATATGGGTAATATCATAACTCTGCACATGTATTCAGTCCATCAGGTTGGATCCTACTGGAGGAGTGCTTTCAACTATTTTAAGCAACCATATTTTACGCTTTCACAGTCCAGGTTTGTAGCATAAAAAGAATGGTAACTTCTGCTTTTAAAACAAATCATCTCTTGGCTGAGGGAACTGGGATTGTTTACTTTGGAGAAGAGGAGACTGAGGGGAGACCTTATCGCCCTCTACAACTGCCTGAAAGGAGGTTGTACTGAGGTGGGTGTTGGTCACTTCTCCCATGTAACGAGTAATAGGACAAGAGGAAATGACCCCAAGTTGCGCCAGGGGAGGGTTAGATTGGATATCAGGAAAAATTTCTTTACTGAAAGAGTGGTCAAACACTGGAACAGGTTGCCCAGGGAGGTGGTCAAGTCATCATCCTTGGAGGTGTTCAAAAAACGTGTGGATGTGGCACTTCAGGCTATAGTATAGGCATGGTGGTGTTGGGTTGACAGTTGGACTGCATGAGGTCTCTTCCAACCTTAATGATTCTGTGATTTCATGTTTGCTGCTGTTTTTCCATTTTCAGCCCCGGACTGCAAGAGCAGACACAGAAGCTGTGGCAATACGCAGTAGCCGAGGAATGCATTTCCATGTCTAGCGAATGCAGAGTAGGGCTGCAGTGGCTCTCCCACATCGGAGAGTGGTCCAAGCTGACCTGGCACAGGGGCTCCTTGCAAACATGGAAGATGTGAGCTAGGCTGCGAGGGTTTGCAGGCAGCAAGCCAGTTGCATGCAACTGTTATCTCAGGAAGCTGCTAAACTGTGGAGTGCCAAAAGCTGGGAGGGCAGCCCAGGGAAAGACTGGTGCTAAAATGTGGATTGTTTTTTACTGAAGCCTTTAGTACTGGGGACAGTCTAAGACAGAGGTTGGAGCAGAAGATTGGGGAGGGCTGTTTCAGCATAGCTGTTCCTATATTATGTCTGGTGCATGACATTTAGCAGGTGTGAATTGAGGTTGCTTCCTAAACCCTGTGCACGTTTCACTGACACTCGGGAGAAACAACCAGCCCAGATAAAATCCATTCACAGAGTCACATTTACTCCTCCATAGTATTTTAGAAGCCCAGGTCCAGACAGTGTCAAAATTGCAAAGCACATTTTAGGTACTGGTGTGCAGAATTCGATTTTTTGTAATGTAATTGGGAAAAGTCATGATTCAGCGAGATAAACCAGACAGCAGCTTTTCCCTTGCCGAGGGCATGGGACTGTTTCTCTTTCTCTCTCCTCTCCTGTTGTTCCTTATATCTACCACAGGGAGCAACCTAATCTGCAGATAGTTTCCGAGTGTAAAGCTCAATCTAACAAAGTTTTAACAAGTATCTTCCAAGCAGAATCACTGGATTAAGTAGGTTCTTCTACCTGCTTAATCCTCCCTTCTTCCTCACACCCTTCCTCTATCTGCTTTGTCCTGCAGCACACGCAGCACATGCCCAACCACGCAAAAGTATAGCAGGAGACTCCCGTGAAAACTAATCCTGAGCAATTATTCCACCAGATAGGTTCCCTAGGCTGATAGTGAGCTGTGAAACTGCTAGCAAAAGGCTTTGCACTGGACTAGGGATGAGAAGATGCTCTAGCAGTTTTGCTAACAAATGTTTTAGCTCAGTGTGGTCTGGGCGACCTGCGAGCATAGGGGTGCCTGCTCAGCCCCAGTTCTCTTGTGTGCAAGAGGTCTGTGGAGCAGTAAGAAACATATTTTTTTGAACTTTTCTCAGTATGTAGGCTTTGCCACTTCAGAACTTTCAGTACTAAAAACACTAAACGGAAAAAAAAACCCTTCCCTTTTTATAGCCTACTGTCTCATTGAAAGTGATTTATGAAATGAAGCTTCCTGCCCACCCAGTGCACAGAACAAATACAGACAGTGCTTTGAAATAACTACAGTGCTATGCTATTTTCAGTAATATTTAGCTCAGACTTAGCCAAGAAAGCCCACTAAGCTTAACAGACAGACATAAAAAGAAACGTTCTTTCTGCATTTTTGTGTGCGCATGCATCTATTTTGGGTTTTACTCCTCTTTTCTCTAGTTGCATAGCTGACTATCAATGCAAAGTCCCAGCCTAAGAGAATGCTTTAAGCTCACTTCTCAGTCAAGTAGCAGCTCTTGAGCATACACTTCATTTTAAGTGCCTCAATAAACATAAGCCTGTGCTTAGATTGAGATACTTTTATTTACTGTAGTGAAATTTTTTGAATTAATTCGCTTCAATAGCAGTGGAAAATATCGTGGTCCATGTACTTGCATAATTTGATTATATCTTGTGTGTGTGTGTTTAGGAAGTACTTTTACCTTTTCTATGACTATGAGGTTTTTCATTGTCACAAGATTATTACCTGTCACAACTGACATCAGGAGTGCAGTTGCTGATGCTCTCTTGGCCATTACCTACTATATTTTCTTTACACTCCCTTCTTCCCTATCTTCAAATTTTGAGCTGTAACTTGTTTTCACAATTACATTTAGGAGAAAATATAAAAACCAAGCCTACCAAGTCATTTAGGTCTGTCAAGTCCATTTCTCCTGCCTTAAGCGGTGGGTACCTAGGGAAGAATATAAAATCTGATTGAGCATGCAGTGATAGGTCTCCGAAATACTCTTCGCTTTTCCCTGGTGATTTGGAGGTTGAAGGACTTCTTAAGCCAGCAATGTTACTTTTGCAGTATGTGAACTCGTATTTGAAAAAGTCTAATGCTTTTGAATGTGTCAAGCATCCGCTCTTGCAACAAGGAGTTTCACAGTTTAATGGGTTGCAGTACAACTGAGCATCTCCTTGGCTCTTTCTGAACTTGCTGTCCCCCTTGCTGCCTGGTTTTTGTAGCATGAGAGAGCAGATTACGATTCTCCTTTCCTCTTCTCCATGCCACCCAAGCAGTCACAGAGCACTC
>NW_010161744.1:43834-49713 GCF_000695765.1 Mesitornis unicolor | reverse complement strand
TCTTTCCCTCCCAGGTGTTTATTTTCTTTAAGAGTCCTCCTTCCTGCAGGAAACTATCACTTGACTAGTTCTTTTTGCACCAATGAAGATGCTTGCAGAAGCGAGTGCTAGCAAGATCACAGTGTTGCTCAAGATCAAGAGAGCAGTGCTTCATTTAGATATTGTGGGTACTGTCTGTAGGAAGCATTTCTGTCTGCATCTGAATATTTGGATCCTTAATGTAATCCAGTGTTTGTCAAAACCCTGTGTTAGCAGAGTTTCTGCCACTTGGGTTTTTTAATCTTTGGGATACATACGCATTTCAATTTCAAACTGCTCCATCATTATAGTATCCTCTCACACAAACCTTACCAGCTTATCTCAGTTCAACACCACCACCACACCTCCATTTTCTGATTTTCCTGGTTCAAGTTGCTTTTGTTATTCTGATCAAGCTCTGGGATCTGTCTCACTGATGAAAGAGACGTCAGTGGTGCAAAACTATCTAGAAATCTCGTCATGTTCAAAACAAAGTAAGAAAGGTCTCTCTTCTTGGTGTTCCCATGCTGTTAACACGTGGTTTTCTTATTGTGGTTTACTTTATAGATCAAAACCATGTGCGATATTAGGAAATGCTATGGAAGGTCCATTTCTCATGATACTTTATCAGACAAGATCCTTTAGAACACATTAAAAGTACATCAAACAAAATCATTCTTACACTTCACTCTCTCATTTCAAGAGAATGGCAGGAAAGCACCACCAATGATAAGGACTTGGAATTTGTATCTGTACTGCCATGTAAGCAGATAAACTCCCCTACCCAAATATGTCTCCAAAGAAGTCTTATAAAAAGATCTTTAAAATGAGAAATAATGTGTCTTTTTAGTTTAATGATGTATTACTCAGTTGCATAGTCAGATTTAAAAAATACTGAGACTCCAATAGATAGAAAAATAAGTAGCAGTAGTTAATTTACATCCTAGCCATGACAGTACATGTCAGTGTTTGTTCTTTCATAGTCAACTAAGGTAAGCATTTAGATGTGCTTTTTCCTCATTTAAAGCCTATTCAGGATGTTTGTGTCTCATAGTCCTAAGACCTGACATGGAGTATGTCTTTTACTGCTCTAAGAAACAGGATAAAAACTTCAAAGGCAGTGGCTGCGTGCTCTGCAGAAGAGACCAGGCATAATGAGATGCTTGGTCCTCAGCCCCAGAATGACAAAATATTATCGATGACTAAGCTACTGATCTGTAGACTTTCTGATCCATTACACAGTGAGATGCACTGCTCCTTTTATGTAGCTGGTTTTCCTTCTTCTAATTCAGGAGAGACTTCGACCCAGCACTTTTCTGTCATGCATTAGCAACTCTTAAAACAAGTTTACTTAAGTACAAACCCACAGTAGCTCAGCATTATTGTATGCCTCCAACACACATAAATTATAATATATTGTGGGGTAGGAACTTTGATCAAGAAAAACCCACACTGAATTATCTTGGAGGTGGGGAGGAGGGTTGGAGCATTAAATGCTCCTTGTCTCCTTTTCCTCTCATCCTTACAGTTCTCACTGCCAGTCAGTCTTCCCTATTGCTTGCTGTGTCTGCACTGCAGGCTACAAAAAAGAGAAAGCAGTAACAATAGTAGCCCTAGGAAAATCAAGCTATTTCATGGATCTAACCTTCTTCTCTAACATTCATTTCCATATGCAGAATCTCAAGTTTCACTCAGAAAATCCTCCCTTGTTCTTCCAGACATCATGTCTCTCACCTTAACAGCACTGGAGTAGAAAAGCAGCTTTGAGAAGGAAAAAAAGATGTAGAAAGACCCCAAAAAACATAACTTGTGGCCAAGATTTTTTCCCCCATCAGAGGGCCTATACTTGGATTTTTGCCCCATCGATACTGCAGGAATCTTGTGCCATGGTACAATTACCTAGCCTGGACAGTGAGGTAGTCAAGGCTACCAGTATGTGCTGCACTGAAAGAATTAGTGCATGGCTGTGCTCAAGTTGATTCCATTGCCACTGGTGCCCGCACCAGAAAGCACACAAGACACAACCTCATTGCTTGGGTGTGATTTAAAGACTGAGGAACCAGTGTTGCTTCCATCCAAGCTGGAAGAAACTGTGCTTCTGATGCAAATAGAAGCAGAAGTCAGTCCTTACTTGTATGTGAAGTGTGAATTGATTTTGTTGATTATGCAGCCTGATACACTGTTTATCAGTTACTAAGTAAAAGAGCAGATTCTTCCTGTGCCAAGTATTTGATATTTTTACTTAGTATTTGTTTGTAAGCATAGAAATCTAAAGCCATAAAGTTTGAGAAACTTTACACTCAAAGTGAGTGACATGCTCATCTGTTTATGTACACACACAGGTATACAGAGCATTGTGTAATAGGTTGTCTCTGATACTAGCATGTTTTCCATATTAGACCCCCTTTCTCGAGTTGCAGCACAGGCTTTATCTGAGCTTATAACAGTAAATTTCAAGCAGCTTCCAGTTCGCTTTTAAGCCTCCTTGTATCCTTCAGACTCATGGCCACACACTCTTCTATACAGCATGCCCTTAGCACTCCTGGACACTCAGCATCCTGACAACAACTTTTTCCACTTCCTCTCTCCACCAGGTTCAAGATCCCCACTGTACCAGGACTATTATCTCCCATTGGACACGGCAGTGCCCCCATCTTATCTGTCAGGTGTCTTGCACTGGTAAGGTCTGCCGTCACCCCTTCCCTTAGTGCCACAAGCCACACTCTCATGGCCCTGCAGGTAGCCTGATTTGTCATCCCTGTTTATTGCAGGCGTGCTGTTCATACCTGACCCTGCCTTTCTGAGCCATGCTGAACATCAGACACATCTTTCTTGACAGCCCGAACAAGGAACTTCTCTGAGCCTGCCAGTTTTCCTTGGCTTCTCACCAAGGTACTCCTCCACAGCCATCCCCAGTGCCAGCACCCAGTCCTGAGGCAGTTACGGTGCAGCCCGTTCCCTGTGCACAGAGTCCTCTGCCCCGAAGGCTCTCAGCCCTCCTCTGCCCCACTCCCCAGCCAAATACCAACCTCCAGTGCATGATGCCCTTTGGGCCTCGTGGCAGAGACAGACAGCCATGGGGCTCCTCCCCAGCACTGAATCACCAGTATATCACTGCTCTCTACCACACCATCAGTATCCACAGGGTCTCCAGCTCCTCCAAACCCAACCCAACTCTCTACTGTGTCAGTACACTTATTTTGACAAGCATTACCCCCTGCTTACTGGCTTTCCTGGGGCCAACAAACATCACTCCTGCTTCACTCATGCTCCATCCTAACCCCAAAGGTCCCTCCAGGACAGGAGGAGAATACTGCTTTTAAGGGTAAACATGATTCTCCTCCCTTCTCACCAGCACAGCCACCTCCTAGCCCCAGGCTCCCCCTCCTCAGCATGGCAGGGGCCATGCAAGGCCAGGACTGCCTCACACAAGCCACTGAAGCCACAGCAAGGAAGCTTGAAAACCATCTGGTCTGCAGCTGCCCAAGCACCCTCACCATAAGGGAGGAACCCCATCCTCAGGGCCCAGAACACCTCATCCCCCAAGCCTCAACTAATAACCACCTACACTGAGCTCTGTACAAGAACCTAGAAGCTTTCCAATCTCTTTCTGGACTGATAAATCTGTTCTGATCCATCTGTTCTAATCTCTGATTATATTTTATTTTTTTAGAGGTTCAGATTAATTCGATTTCCCCTTTGAGAAAAGGATTAAGGCATAAACTGGCCCTTGCTCTAGTCTCATTATACCAGCAACAAAACAAGACCTGGCTTTGCTGAAACAAACCCATCAGCAAGTGTATGGGAAGACATTGGCTGACCTGAAGCCCACATACTGTCCTGCAAGGTGTCGATACTCAGCAGTACAACCTTTCAAGCCAAACTGATACAAAGAGCCTCAGGTTGGGGAGATCCACCCTTTTACTCTCTCCTGGGTTGAGGAAGCCCCACTGCCTTAGCAGGATTAAGGTGTCACATAGCACAGCCTACAGCCTCCACTTCCTAATGAAATAATCAGTAAATTCAGCTGGCCCTTGCAAAGTCCCACACACTTACCTGGCCTACAGCCACAGTCATCCTTACTGATCGCACAGGCCCCATGCTCCCAACTTTACTCATCTGAAGGAGCCAGTCCTCCTCCCTTGCCTGCCTTTTGGGGGCAAAACTGCATCATCTGGGTTCATTTACCTACATCCTGTCCTTGCTGACCCTTGTTTTACCCTTAGATACTCACTCATTGTGCATCTCTCTGCCTACCCAGCATAAAAGCCACTGCTGTGGTGTTCTTTGTGAAGTCAATCTATGGAAATTTCTTCTGTTTCAAACATTGGGTACCTATACTTTCCTTTCCCTGGCTGCTGTGTATGGGACGTGAGCAGGCACAGCCACATGGGCAGTCATGGTGGGACACTAACATCCTCCTTCATTCCCTGGACATCATCCAAGCCAATATTTTATCAGCAGCTGCTGGTGAGCCACAGGGACCATTACTAAGACAAACTTCAGTCAGAGGGAGTCATGATCCATCAGCTGTCAAATTCACCTGACGTCTGCTGGATCCTAAGAGCTGCTGCAGATGGCTCATGTCATCTGAAAAGTAAAAATGTATTTTTTAATGTCTTTAATAAATGTAGAGCCAAACAAGAGCTTTATATCAATGCCTCTGTGACCTTGGGTTTGCATTACAGACTGAAGAGGTGATCATGAACTTTATGGTGCCCGCACCTCTGAGCCATTGAGGCCAGCATTGCTGAGAACAAAAGGTAGACAGAGTTGACTTATATACATGCCTGTTTTCTCTGTCATAGATCTGTCTTCTGTCGCATGGCTTTCATATCATCTTGAAAAGAACAGATGAGGCTATAGAAGCCGTCAGACTCTCTCAGCTTGCTTAGCATCTTTCAGATACTTGCTTGACTGTTAATACACAATGCCTCGGGCTAATCAATACAGACGCAGGTGCTAGACCCTACCTTTTTCCTGAAATTCCTTGTCTGTGAACTGTATGTATTTCTATAGGTTATATAGACTGTGCTCAGTTTGAGCTGTAGTGTGTGAGGACTGCAAACCTGTTGTGAAGTTGAACAGCATTTGCTTGACACCTGGTCAGAGTGATAGACTAGAGCTTTAAAATTCAGTAAGGGAAAAAAAAAGCTCCTAGAAAGATGTCTTGATAAAAGGAAATCAAGAGAAAGATCAAATAAAATGCAGAATGAAAATACTCTTTCTGTTAAGCCTCACCCGTCTCAATCCATTTTGTTCTAACTGTGCCGTAAGTGAATTTTCAGTATGGAAACACAGCTGCCGTAGTTTTGTTTAACAACTGTGTAGCTTTGGGCAGCAAGTCCATCACTGAATACTGCTGGGTATTGTATAGATGGAATGAACACATATGCCTTACCTGAAGTATTAACAGCTAGGCAGACAGATTTGTGCAACTAAACATATCAAACAGATCTCATGTGTGGTAGCTGCAGCACTTGTCATTTCTCTGCCTGGTGGTGTTTGTGCCTGGAGGCTTCCTGTCCCTATTCCAACCTTGACCCAACCCAGGGACTCAGTGAAGTAAAGCTAATGGGGATAGCATCGCTTTGGGCAGCCCTAGCCTGGGGACATTGGGGTCCTCTGTGGGGACGAGCTGAGGCCAGGCACAGGCAAGTCACAGTCAGGATGCAGATCAATGGGTCCACAGCCAGTGTGGCAGGTTGACCCTGGCCAGCAACCAAACACCACCCTGCCTTTTGTTCGCTCCCCTCTCCCAGGGTATGGGGAGGAAAATGAAAGGGGAAAAGATTCATGGATCAAGATAATGAGAATTTAATAAGAAAAGCAAAAGCTGTGCATGTCAGTAAAGCAAGAAG
>NW_010161744.1:21947-43803 GCF_000695765.1 Mesitornis unicolor | reverse complement strand
CCTCTTGCCCATCAGCAGGATTTTCAGCCACTTGCTGGGAAGCAGGGTCTCAGCATGTGTAGTGGCTGCTCTTGCCATAGCCATGAATGTGTCCTACCTCCTTCCTCCTTCCTTCAATGAGCTTTTACTGCTCACTACAATGTTAAATGGTATGGGGTATACTTTTCGTCAGTTTGGGTCAGCTGTCCCACTTGTGTCCCCTTCCAGGCTCTTGCCCACACCCAGCCACACTAACTAATCATTAGATGTGATGTGTTCATGTATAACATGTCAAGCATGGTATGTTGAATCGCCTGTTAATCACACTGCAGTCACAGCCTAATAGTGAAATTTATTGTTAATAAAGTGGGATTATTAAATAGTAGGGGAGAGGGAAGTGAAATTATAATTTCACTGCAATTCACAGAGTTTTGGTCTCTTTCTTCAGTCGTTTCCCACCCTGCACAGCATGTATACGTGGTGGGAATGTTGTGGAGCATAGGGCTGCGGAGTGAAAGCCTCAGATAAGACTGAGTGTGTAGAAAACAAACCCTTCTCACTCACATGCAAATCCAGACTGGCTTTTTCATTTTTTCCCTCAGAAATAGTGAAAATACATTTCACAAGTTTGTCTTCTTCATTGAAATTAGTGACTGTTACCTGTGGTCTGCTGACCCTGCAGATCAGGTGCCCCTTACCACAGTAACCACTCTGTTGTTTCTCCCTCTACTCCCCCACTGGGTGCTGCCCACACGTACTGGAATGGCATGTTTTAGTGTCGTCTACCTTAAGGCAATTGTCCTTTTCTTCTGCTTATCTTAGGCAAGACATCTATTACAGTTCCGTGTTTGTGGTTTAGATTTTGGGTCGCTTAGAGCTGTGCTCTGGAAGAAATGCTCTGTAGGGGGGAATAAAAGGGAAATTAAGTTATTGAAAATGCACCGTTACACTGTATATGGTCATAATGCTTGGCCAAGACCAAGGTAATCTTCATAGTCATTCATATGGTGCTGTGTTTTGGATTTGCGACCTAAACACTGTTGATAACATACTGTTTCAGTGGTTGCTGAGCAGTTCTTACACATCATCAACACCTCACACTGCCCTGCCAAACAGTAAGCTGGGGAGAGGTGCACAAAAAGTTGGGAGGGGACACAGCTGGAACAGCTGACTCCAACTGGAGAAAAAGGATATTCCATACCATTTGACATTGTGTGCAGCAGTTAATGCTGGGGCAAAGAAGCAGGAAAGATGGGGGAAAGTTCAGAGTTACGACATCTGTCTTTCCAAGTAACTGTTAGGCATGATGAAGCCCTGCTTTCCTGGAAATGCTGAAAAACTCCCTGCTAATAGAAATAGTGACTGGATTCCTTGTTTTGTGTAGTGCGTGTGTGCAGCTTTTGCTTCATCTATTAAACTGTCTTTATCTCAACCCATGAGTTTTCTCACTTTTACCCATCTGATTCTCTTCCCATCCCACCGGAGCAGAGAGTGAGCAAGCAGCTGTGCAGAGCTTAGCTGCCAGGCAGGGTTAACCCACAGCAGTCTTTCTGGGTTAAAGTGTTTGAGGTAACAACAGATTTGATCAGATTGTGCTAGATCAAATATATAGCTGCGGTACCTGTTTAGCTGCAAATTGGCAGGTTCCTCTGCATCCCAGGGACTTGCTTGCCTTACTGTATGTTAGTCAAGTGCTTGTCAGTGGCTGCTTTTGGCTTTTGCTGTACTGCTTGTCATCTATGTTACACCATTGTTGTCAACCATGGTCTGAGTTGCACGGTATAGGAAGCACTACAGCAGGAACACTTGAACCAATGAAGGACAAGTGTCACAAGAAGTTGTGCAAGTACAGGAGTGACCCAGCCTGGGCTGGCTTTGGTGCCTAATAACACCACACAACACACCATCCCCCATGTCCTGAGTGATGCCCGTAACACTGAAGTTGTGGACTAAATTAACTCAATGGATGTTTTATGGACGTTTTGCAGGAGGTAGCCACTCCTGCAACATCTGCCTGCCGATGAGCAGCAGAGAGTGAATTCCTTCTTTGACTTTGCTTGTGCATTCAGCTTTTGCTTTAACTATTATCTCAACCTTTATCTCAACCCGTGATATATCTTTTTTCACCTTTATTTCACCAAAGTTTTGGGTGTACAGTTAGCATTTTGCAACATACAAAGATAAGAAAAATACTGCTAAAGGTGGAACCAAAGCCATAGTTATATGGCCGTGAGACCACATTTAGCCCCGACTACCCTCTCAGTTACTCAGCACAGCCGAGTTTGCTACGTTTAACAGACATTCGGGAGAACGTGTCCTGCCTCTAGAGCTGCACCAGGACTGCAGAGCCAGAGGAGGAAAACACTGCCCAGGGTTCCTGCTCAAAGAGTAATTTTTCAAATGTACTTTAGGAAACTTTGTGGGTTTGGAATTTGCATTTCACTGTAGCCAATTGAAGGGGAAGCATCAACAATTATGTTTCTTTTCAATATAGCCGTAATTATGTGTACTTTAACATCCTTTGCAGGGTCAGAGTAGTACCTGCAGGCTTCATATATGTGAGAATCAGCCTCTCAGTCTTCATTTAATAAAGTTTTACAAGAGACTTTTTTGGTTTATTATGATGTCCAGATGCTCACGTGGAAATTTTTGAAAATTCTTTTGCTTTACCGTTGCTATTGTAAGCGAAATAAATGTGTGTATTATGATGCAAAGTAACCTGCAGATATTTTAGGAGTTTCTGCATTCAGTAGTCCCATGCATCTCCGGATGTCATTTATCAAAAACAGATGGTCTTTCTATCACTGCGTCTCGTATCAATGTCTAAAGTTAAGCTGAGAGCAACCAAAGCCAAAGAAGCATGCTTTGATTTAAATAAATCAAAGCATATTACAGTCATAGCAATTAATAATCCAAGACGGAGCAAACGTGAAGAGTAGGAGAAATCTATTCAGACAAGATTGTTTTAGTTTCTTCCTGCTTTTCTAAAGCTTATTAGAAGCAGCAAGTATTTGATTGAGCTAGATCAACTTCCACAGAAATCCCTCAGCAACAACAGGTATTTAGAGGTGTGGTGGTGTTAATCTTGTCGTATTTTCTGCAAGCAATAGACTCATCATGTTTTCTACAACACGTTATTCCTTTGCCTTTCTTTCCTACACCATCTGTAGCCCAATCCGCTTGTTCTGAATAAGAGAAAAAGAACATTTTTTTTGTTTTCAGAGAGGATGGCTCAGTTGAAAACATTCACAAAAACTGAGATGGTATAATATTGGTGAAGGCATCGTTAGAAACCTGGGGAAAAAAACTGTGGTTGGAATCTTTTTTTACCATCCAAAATGTATTGTTTAGTTTACCCAAACAATTTTTGGCAATTGAAAAAGTCAGAATAATGGGAGTTTTTACCCACATTTTCACTTTTTTTTTTAGTGCTTCACTTTTGTTCCAAAAGGACTTTTCTACTTCATGCCAGCTCCATGGACAAGTCATAATCTTGACTGGGAAGCATTCCCCCCATCTCCTTTAACAGTAGCTCCTTGCTCATCTGCAGAGCCAGAGCTGAAATCACTGGGAATGTGAGCCATTAGGTAAAGTGTTGGTAAGGTTTAGGTATAAGCTTGTTATATGCGTACTTACTAAAGCAGAAATTAAAATTATTAAAAAGAGTATAGCCACATTTAGTTTAACCAATGACCCAAATGGCAAATTTGGGGCATTTCACAGACTCACAGAATCACAATCAGGAGTTGGAAGGGACCTTGAAAGATCATCCAGTCCAACCCCCCTGCCAGAGCAGGATCACCAGACCAGGTCACACAGGAGCTAGACTAGGTCACATACTGATTTGTTTTCCCCTTACCACTCCGATTGCAGTGCCTCACTTTATCAGAGATTTCAGCCATTCACGATCCACCGTGATACTGTGTCTCTCAACACAGCGTGTGCCATTGTGCAGCATGGACCAGTGCACGCGGTCCATCTGCTCCCCAACAATCGCTCAGGCACCCAAGGAGACTGGGGAGCAGGCAGCAGCTCTTCTCCTCTTTTCAGCAGCCGCTCAGGGGTCTGGTACTTATTATCTTCTGAAGAAAGGGCACAGGTTTCTGCAAGCAACTTCAGCTCATATCAGCACTGAGATCACAGTGAATGATGTAACCGGTCAGTTCAGAAAGACAAATTGGCTTGAAGAGCAAAATGAACACGATGCTCCAACCCTCTGGCTTAATTACTTTCTACTCTCATCGGCAGGCTGGGTTTTAGCAGGGAAAACATGAAGCAAGGCAAATGGAGATGCTTCATATGAGAGGAGGACATAGCCCCATCTAAGCCAAGAGATGATATATTGCTTGCAAAGCTGACAGTGAAAACAACGGCGCCTAAATAAAGCTGTGAATCATCCCCCTGTCTCGCACTACTTCCACTGGAGTAGCTTCTCTTCTGAAAATAGGTGGCAAGCCCTTTGATTGCAGGCGTTGCAAATCAATATGTCAGTTCTGGCAGTACTTTGGACAGCCTGTAGGTAAGTGGGTACGTACACTCCATACCCCAATGGAGCGCCTGCTTCCTTGTAGTTGGACAGGACAGGACCATCTCCACCACCAAACTAAGATGAAAAAATTATCTTGATCCTTGATCTGGCTCTGATGCCTTCCAGATCCTGAAATGACTGATACATTTTCTGAGCAGAAGAAAAGGCATGTGACGTTTGCCTTGATTAATGGTTGATGCAGAATACGAGTGCTGCTGGTGGTGTGATTAGGGACAGCTTTTAGAGTCACTCCGGTTGCCTTCAGGGCTTCTGGTGCAGGCTCTCAAACCAGGAGAAATACTTGAAGGAAAAACCATGAGGTTCACTGAGCTAGCCCTGGCTGAACCAGGGAAACCTGATGTGCATGTTGAGTAAAAAAATATACTCCTGAAGGCTTAGCATGCATATTTCTATTCTTCATTTTTCTTTGTGAGGTGCAACTCCCAGGTACGTGACCTTACCTTCATTTAATTTAGTTGGAATATTTGGAGGATGAGAAAAGATAGTGGATGTACCTTCAGTCTTATCTAGTTACCGAAACCAAAATGCAATTCAGTTTAATTTTCACTTAAATTCTGGAAAACAAAGAGGGGTAAAAAGCAAGGAAAAAAAACCTAGAAAATGTGTGAAGTGAAAAACATGCACTGTAGAAAGTGGGGGGGAGAACTATATATACGTAAGTCAATAAATAGAGCTCCTGTTTGTGCTGCTGTGCACTTTGAGAGGTGTTCTGCTCTCCTAAGGTAGAAAAAATGTTTGTTTTCTTGTAAACTGTGTACCTTGGACAAAAACAAAGTGATTTGAAATGGTGGTGATATACACTTTTCTACCCTAAATTAGCAAGCAAACTCTGTGAACCTGAAACAGACCTTGCCAAATTCACGAAACCTCAAATACCACAAATTTTTCCCACTTGAGCTCCAGGACCATGTGAAGGGGCTCTTTAACTGATGCAGTATAAGCCCAGGATCTGGGGACAGTATTAGAAACATGATTATTTACTGAATATATGAGAGGTACAATCAGTGGAAACTTTTGGCATCCTGCATTAGCTATGAATTAAAAAAAAAAAGAGCAGAAATGCTGTTTGCTGAGCATTGGCCTGTCAACACAGGTTTGACTGCGTTTGTAGGCTCTGCAAGCATGAAGATCCTAGAAGCACCTTAAGAGCAGAGTTTAAGTTTAGTGCTATTAAACAGCTAGCTCAGGCTTAAGGAAATCGCAGCCTTAGCAATACACCTGTAAAATCCAGCAAGCCACGAGCTGAGCTGATAGAAAATTAAAGACACTACGCACCTACCCATAAAGGTGCTGCCTTCTGTCTTTGATGATGGTGGTCACACTTGATGCAAGGGAGAGTAAAATAACATGCTCCTGAGAATGTCACAGCTTGGGGCCGTTCCTGTGCGCACACAACCTTTGTGTGCTTGTGTAGACACAACTGCAAGCTAGACACGTTGTGCTCTCTTTAGCAGGCGTTTTGTTCATAGCGTCTCTTGCTTTTCGCATGGGACAGTGAGACGTTTTCTGATTTTCTGTGAATTCCTTGGTGGGATTCAACAGAGACTTCACTTCTCCCTGTATTTCACCGGAGTAATATCAAAAAGGATGAAAACATTTGTTAATCGCAGAGCAAATTCCCTGTAGGGTTCACTTTACATGGCTAGAAGGAACTGAGTTGATGATCTGAAAGAAATGAGAAGCTGCTTTTGGGTCATGTGAAAACATGTTAACTGTTACCGTGAAGCCTAGCCCACGACTCGCTAGTTAAATTAGCTTTTTTTAGCGTCCTCACAAAGTCACTGCACATTCACTGCACACGAGATCAAGCTTTTGGCAGCAGAGAACTGCAGGTAGAATAGGTCTGAGAGTTTGGCAGCAGCTAGTCTGTGGTCTTCATTTAAAACTTCATCAAAGGTACAATTTAGAATAAATAAACTGCTGCAGCAAAGCCATGAAATTCAAGGCATGGTGCCTCAAAGGAGTGAAAGGCCTGAGCTAGCCTCTCAGAGGTTTCTTAAATCACTCACCGTGCATGCAAATATAATTTTACCCAAAAAGTTTTCAAATTCTTTCCAATGCATGGTAGACCATGGATGCTTAAAAATTTGCTCCAACATGAACATTAAGAAAATTAATACTTAAATACTGGCTTAATCATGATAGGTAATGAAAAGTAAGTCAGGGCAAAAAAGCTGGCATAGCCTTGAGCATTTTGTGTTTTATCCCTTCTCAGAACTCGTCTGTTTTTCAGACTGTTACCTGTAGTTAGGTCTTCTTGTCCCCATTTAAACCATTTGGTTGCTGAGCTGGACAATCCCTGCACTTGCAACCCCGGCCATGTTTATCCTGATGCCAATAATGCAAAATGAAATACAGGATGCACATACGAGAAAGTGTTTTCCAAGGCACGAGACTGTTTAAGTGATGCCATGGCATGGACAGAGCATCAGGGACCACCTGGAGGACTTTTCTTCTTTCCCTCCAGCTTCCTCCTTCTGAGCACAGAGAGCTGTGAATTGTAACTTGCCAGCTTGGGAGTCAATTGGAAGAGTGAAGATTCACACCTTTGTTCATGCTTCCTCTGCGGTGGAGGGAAAAGTGAATGTGATACAACATTCAATGTGAAGGAGCACAGGAGGAATTTAATATCTGTGACTCCATTTTTGGCAAATTATTTCTTGCAGCAGTGAAATAAATACTTCACAGTTACAGGCTCATTGACTTCCTTTATCACCAGTAATAAAGGCAAAGCAGTGGCCTGAGTTGATTTTTCTTTTCTTTAGGCGCTATTTCCAGAAGAAAAAAAGAAACATGCTGCTTTTGGGAATTAAATAGAGGCATCACACCTAGAGTAAGGAAATGCACTATTTTTTCCAAGTAATTTACTCCAGTTTTGACACACACATATTATCCTGCTGAAATGCTGAGTTGGAAGGCAAAGTGGGGAGCACATCGGAAAATTTATCAGATGACTTTGTAGGAGAGGTGGAGAGCAGACTGATTTTCCATCTACAGCTGGTTGCAGTTTTATTAAATGCCAGGATATCCAGGGGGTTTGGGATAGCTAGCCATGCTAGAAATGTTTTAGTGGTAAGTCATTAGGAGAATGAAATTCGCCTTCCTGTATTTAAATGGGATTGTTAGAGATGCTTAGAAATCCTGAAGGAAATTAATGTCACCCATTAAAAAAATATGCTAGATTTTGCCAAGGGCTTTACTTTCAGAATTGCACAAACATGGCATTACATGGCATTGCATTTAAAACCAACAAAAAAAGCGGAGAAGCAGAAGCATATTATGAATTCTCATTTGTTTTTGCTTAAATCTAAAAAGGGAAGACATTGATCAAGTAGGCAGCTTTCAGCTTGCCTGCAGCTTTCTCAGTGGAAAAGACAGAATTTTGCTCCTGTGAGAGCAGCGCAAATTTAATCCGGTTAAAATCATGTTCAACCTGCAAAGACTTCCACTAAAGTTGGAAGTGCATCTTACAGTCTACTGTTTTTTAAAGGTAGGACTAGAAAAGAAGCAAAGCTTCTTCGAAAACGAAAAAAAACCCTGATTTCCAGACAAAGCATCCTGAGCTCTGAGATACAGTACATGTGTGGTCAAATACTCAACCATTTTTTATATTGAGCCTCTACAGTTCGGGCACTACATCCAGCACAGCTAACGCAACACACAGTGAGTGTGTTCATACCAAAAATGCTTGAAAGTGTGCAGGAGCATTACTTTCTGAAGCAGGTTCATCCAGAGAGAGTGATGGGTATTCCAAAAGGCTTGCATTCACTTTCTGAGGCTGATTTTCTTAGGTTCCCTCTAGAGTCAATGTCAAGGGACAAGAGACAACAGAAATCCATTTCCTGCGGCACATCTGGCTGTAGATAGACCACTTTGTAATATATGATAGTGGTATTGCAAAATTATGTGCTTTTCCATATGTTGGAGGGAAATAAAAAAGATAACAAACAATACAAAATCCCATCACACAAAATCTCCTTTTTTCTTAATTTCTCTCCAGACCATGGAGTTGGTCTGCACAGGAGATATTTAAATACATGTTTTGCATGAGCCCTGATGCTGTGCAACTTCTCAACATAAGATTAATTAAGGAGGGGTTATTTTTTATCATTATTACAATTATTTACAGGACAAACCGTACCTATTGTACAAACCTTTTCCTCAAAAGCTGTTTCCTCCTCTTGTGTTAACAGCAGTGAACAGCAGAGAGCAGATCTTCTTGCAATTCAACAAGCCCGGAGCAGCTCTCGACCCATCCTGGCACACAGCAAGGAGATGCGAACCAAAACCTGTCAACATCTCGAGCACAGGGGAGAAATGAGACACTTAAGCTTATTTTAAAACTCCCTTATTAAGATTTACAGTTTGCTAATGGATTTGCTTCCTTCTCCCATAGGGTTTTCAATGAAATACTGTCGAGTAAGGATGGCAGCATCTCAACTCGTATGAACAGCCGTGCTTAGCAGTGGTGTTTCCCTAAAGCATGTATTATTTTCCTTTGCCACCCAACTTCAGTTTAATGAAGCTGATGTGCTTTCAATTAGTTTTAAACTCCACATTTGTAAACATAATGATATTTTTCGAGTTACATTTAAATTTGAAATTGGAACCATGTTCAGAGCGATATGATCGGATTTGGTTTCTTCCTCACAACTGATTTTCTTTTTTCCCAGCAGCCTGTCCTGCCAACCCTTGAAGTCCAACACTGCTCCGATGTGCCAGAAGTGCAACACATTTACACTATTTTCTGTAGCTTGTTGATTTGGTTTTTTATGAAGTTCAGGAGAATTACTGCCATGCAAGTTGCTGACACTTCATCTTTAAACTCCAGTCGTGCTCATGGCATTTGATGCTCCCCAGACCAGTTTCCTGGGTTTATGGAGATTACTGTGGCTCATCTCCTCCTCCATAAGATTGCGAAGTGGAGGAGGATGTGGAAGGACAGGGTGCTCTTTGTGCCATTTGACTACAGTGTATATAGTGTCTCAGCTGAAGCCTATTGCTCAGTCTTGGGCTTGAAGGTCCTTCAAAACTGCTCAAAGCTGACATGCCAATTACTAGACACCAGCCAGAGCTACTCTGCAGATTTTTCCAGATCTTTGTACTGGACATAGGCAGCTAAAACCTGCCTGCATCTCTCCCACAGGACTATACCCTACACCTACTCACCCCATATCCACGCCTTGAAGGCATCAATGTGGTGAGGCATGGTGGTACTCAGCTCTCCATCTCTCCCTGGAGCAAAAATGCCACTGGGGTCACTTTTTCAAGGTGATAAAGGTCCTGAAGCAGAAACCTGCAGTGTGCTGACTGCTTTAAAAGCAGCCGCAGTATTTTGCCCCTGCCTCACCTCACAGGAGAAGGAGGTCTGTGTGAAGCAAGTAATGCCAGAACCTGGGGAGAAATGGAGCAAAAGATGTCTTAGGCATCCCTCCCCAAATCCATACTGGCCACAGAACAAAAAGGGAGAGGGATAACCACGCTAGCAATCCCACAAGCTCCCTCCCAGTCTGAATGAGTGAATCTTGCCTTTAAATCAAGGCTTCCACCAGCTAGCTCCCCGCTGGATGTTGCTAGACACTGCTTCTTAACGAGACTGATGTGGATTTTTAATGTGGTAATCTTCTGGCTCTGGCAATTGTACAAACAACGAGACTACAAAAGAGTCACTTCAATGCAATGAGCTGCCAATGAGCCTCACGTCAAAAAGCCCCTCTGCCACAGGGATGAAGACACTGCAAATAAACACTTCTAGGGAACTCTCTCTCCTTAAATAACACATTTATAGAGCATCCAGATGCTAGTTTAACACTTAACGATTGTGGGGAAAAAACAAAGCATAAAGAGCTGTGTTTGTTTTGGGCTGTGTTTTTTATTTCTCTCCTTGATCTCATATATTGAGTGTGTACAAACAGATATGGTCTAAAGGAAGTATAGGAAATCCATATATATATATATATATGTATGTATGCATGCCAAAGTAGTTATTGGTCAATGACAGTAGTAGGGTCCAGCAAGGATGGAGGAAGGAAGGTGACCTTGTGAGAAGTATGCTCTGCAGCACTGGGAGACACGATTTGCTTCACTTCAGGATGATCACAGTGAACCCATCTTACCCAAATTATTTCCAGACTGGTTGCAAGAAGCACAAGGAGGTGAGGAAAAAAACAACAAACAAACAACAAACCAAAAGAAAACAAACAAACAAAAACCCCAACTGAAACACAGAAACCAAACCTGAAGTACCAAAGCTCCCTAAAGGAGATTTGAAAACTGAGAAGCAGGAACCAGACAAGGTCTTTGACTAGGGCTTTGCAAACAGTGCTGCATGTTTGCCTGGTCCTTCAGGTAATGAAGCTCTGAGCAAGAGAAGTGTTTGGAAGCAAGGGGAAAGGGCTTGTGTTTTAATGAGTCATTTCACAGTGAGATTTATGTAGAGGAAATCTGGCTGTTTAATCCAGACTTCCTCCTGGCATAACCTATTTTTTGTTTGCTGTTCTCCTCACTTCCTTTGTTCCTCGGGTGGGGGGAGCCCTCAGCATCCTACACAGCTCTGCCTTTGGAAAGGCAAGAGCAGTTCCAGCTGTTGCTGCTGGATATCAGACCTCCTTCCCGCTCCCCTCAGAAGCCAGGGCTGCCTTGTCTTCTCAGCCATTTCACAGCACACCAAGCCTCCCGTGCTGCTCTTATTGGATCCTCCAGTTGCATAGTTCCCCTAAAGCACTAGTAATGCTGAGCAATGCCTATTACTATATGGGAAAAAGTGAGAAAATGAATAGTGGATGGCATTTGTAAATCCAGTTCCGGGCATCCATAGCCCAAAAAATCTGCAGCAATGAGGCCATTCCCAGCCAGCGTAAAGCCATTAGAATGAGCATGGGATGCTGCTGGGATGCTTGTAGGACTCTTTAAGTATTCAAAACATCAGAAACTACAAACTTAGATTAACACAGGGCTTGCCAGAGGATGGGACAACACATTAATGAAGGGTGACAATGAGAAGCTGCAGCACTATTACAGATCGTGTCACAGTAATGAAACACAGTCTCAAAGCACTGGTGTCCTCTGGGGATGGCAGCACTAGGCACTTCCGAAAGGCAAAACTAGTTTTTAAGGTGAACCCAGTGGCCACACGTCTGAATTTTGCCCCCATGGGAAACTGCTCTGTGCAGTCACTGCATGAAACACATCTTGCAGACAAAAGCATAAAGCACAGTGACTGTGTTGCTAAATTGGGTCAATCTGGAATAGCTTTGGGGGAGAGGAGCATGCCAGCTCCCTCGCTGAGGGGTCCTAGCATGTTTGACACCAAAGATCCTCTGAATGAAATACAAAGCCTGAGCCTGAGGTGTCTGTGGGAATTTGGGATCACAGCTGAGGTGCTTGCAGGGTTTAGGACCCCTTAGATAAAGCTGGGATATTCCAGCTCAGAGTTTGGGGTGTAAGTGCATTGATGCTGCCTGAGTTCCACTTAAGGCACCGAGACCCATTTTCAAGTTGGTTTTATCTTTTTAATCACTAAAATGTCCTGGTGGCTTCCTGAGGGTTGGAGGCACCAGGGCACAAATGGACTCACCCACCCAAGGGTTATTAGAAAAAAAAGAGACTGAGACTTGAACAAGGATTTGGGAATATTAGACCAGTTTTGTGAAGCAGTGGGGATACTGCTTTTGAAGGAAGAAATCAGTTCTGATATTTTCAGTGCTGACCATCCTATCTATCCTACAGTGAATGATGACTGAGCCGTCCCCACAGACAGTTTGACTTTGCCTTCTCTTTCATCCTGACCTTCAGGGTGCTGCCAGGCATCCACAAGCCCCACAAGGCTGTGCTGAATTGAGGGAAGTTATGATGGATTCAGGGTTGGTTTTTTCCCCCCTTCTTCATTCTAGCAACTTCTCTTCTCTCTTTGTCCCAAATTTCCAAGCCAATTAGGAGCCATGGCTTTCTTTAGGTGGCAAGACACTGGGGAATGTGTATAAATAGAGCAGGGGCTGAATTATTATTTTCTATTTTGGGTGATTAGTTCTCAGAGTGAAGGAGTATTCACACAGGTCAGAGCCTTGCCTCTCCCTTCGCAGGCAGCATCCAGCACCACTCTCCCAGCCACAGCTATCTGAAATCCCATCCTCTGGCATCCCTCATGCCTCCAGCCACTCTTGCCATCATCCCTTGGTCTGCAGGCAGCAGCACTGCTCCTGCCTGCTGCTGGGTCACTCCCAGCCCCTCTGCTCGCTGCACCTCTCCTTACTGCGTCATGAAAGCATGTACGTTTGGAAAGGTTAACTTGTGCCCTTTCTCCTATGCACTCACATATTACATATTTCCCCTTTCTCATGTCTAACACACTGTTTCTGAATTTTCCAGCTCCCAACTGTGCGATATTTGTGTCTTTGCTTCTCCCATCCCCTCACCTGTGGCTGGCTGGCTGGCTCTCCTCCAAAACAGGTTGTTTGCTTTCCTAAAATCCTCATCTTCCAAAAAACCTCAGAGCACGATGATTATTTCAAGGCCTGCCCAAAGTGTCGGAGATGATGTAATGAAATGCCACTCGCAAAGACTTTCTGCTTAGCATCCCTGCGTGTGTGCTTCTCTGAGTGTCTATTTTACAAAACAATGCTTAATAATGCAGAGCTAATATCTGAACTGAGGCCACACTCCCTGTGCATCCCCATACATCCTCACCATAAAATTCAGCAGATAGGCTTTATCCCTTTTTCTTTTTTTTTTTTTTTCCTAGCTGCAAAATCTGCCCTGGAGTCTGGCAGAGTGGAACAAGGAGCCGTCGCTTAAAAATCAATTCATGGTGGTCTTGAGCTATGTTTTTGTTCTGGCACATTAAACAGAACGAAGACATATGTCTGAATTTAAGACATCCTTTTGGTTCCCTGTATACACGAGCCAGCCGAGAAATTTGAACTATTTCAAAGCGCTAGGAAAAAGAATTGTAGACACATCCTTTGTTTAGGCATATATTTTTAATTATCCTGCCTTTTAATATTCCTCTCCATTTGAGTATAATCAGAGAAAATAGATCCTGCTGGGCATTGTCATGCTTAATAAAAGTAAGACTGAACATCTGCAAATTTGGCGACAGTGTGGCGCATATGATGCACCAGCGGCTGAGCTGCATTCTTGTGTAATTATAATACCACATGCAGCTGTAATAGTGTAATTCTCTGTTTACATTAGTTCTAGCACTTATCCTCAACTCCGCTGGGTCAGGGTGCTAAGCATTTGCAAACTGGGAGTTTTTATTCCCCCCCCCCGCTGAAGCAAGCTGAAAGGACAGGAGGACGGTAAGCTGTCTGCCCATCAGTGAGATCTTGGGTTCAGGGGAATAACCTGTGCAAGGCAGAACTGGTGTCACTGGAATTAGTGCCATTAGAATTAAACCAGTGAAAGTGAGGGCGGGCTGCAGGCTTTCTCTCTTCCTAATTTTTTGTTTTGTTTCGTTTTGGCAATGCAAACCCCACACCCTGCAGTGGCTGAAGCTCACGCTTAGCCATGCATGGTGCAAATTTCACTACTGCCCCCAGGGAAACTACAGTTTTGCTGCCATCTGACCCTTTGCAGGATGGAGAGCCAAAGGCAACTCTCCCATCCCAGAGAAAGTTGGGCCATCCCGCCTTTCTGTGGAGCTGGAGGTCAGATATCAATGAGTAACAGAGCCTGGGATTATTACAGGTGGATTCTGCCCTTATACATCCAAAATCTTGCAGCACATACAGACTCCCTAGTCCAGAAACACTTTGGTACCTAACTTGGCTTTCACAGCTGTATTATTTAGCTTTCCCCTTGAATGCAACAGCTCTGTGTTTGCAATACTGAGAGTCCCAACATCAGCCCACTCACAGAAATAAAAGGGTGATGATGCTGCAGGCACATGGGCATCTTGGCCCTGGCCAGAGGTGTAGGAGAAAGTAGGTGGGGGATGTAACAGACTGCTCTGGACTGTTTCAGTGGACAGAGATGACCTCCCCTTCCTGCCCTAAATCAGCCCCCTGCCATAGTCATAGAAGGAGATAATTTTTACGTGACATCGTAATTTCACCTCAGGAAGACCTTGATCTTTCCCTGGGACCACAACTGGATATTCATGTGCCAAAAGAAGTGTCCCAAGCCGTAAGGAGAAAATGCAGGAGGTGACTAAACAAAGATATCACCCCTACCTAGCAAGCGAGGGCTTCTCTGGCCCAGATTTCCCATCTTGTGACCTGACGTTAAACCATTTCCTAGGAGGCTCAGGCTGGCACCTCTCCTGTGACAGCTCAGTCCTGAATTTCTGGGGGCTTCTACCAGCATTTAGTGCTGAGCTCAGTGAGAGGAACAGGGATGGTCCTTCCTCAGCTGGTGGGAGGCAAGGTCCATGATTCTGTGCTTCCCAGCATGCTCCTACATGGACTCACAATGCCAGGTATTGCCCACACCCTCCAAGTAACTGCTTTCCTTGGACTTCAGTGTAACTCAGGCTCTTCCAAGGCATGCTTTTTTATAAAGGCAGTGCCAAACCTAAGTTCTGCTGTATCCTTCTGGCTGCTCTACCCAAGAACAGAGACCTACAGGCTGGCAATGTAATGTCTGATGCTTGGACACCTCAGAGCATAACCTGCAAATGTGAGCATCTCCATCTTTCAGGGACTTTCTAAATCGTTGTGCTGTAGTGGGAATAAAATGATCCCCCTCTGTACTCAGCCTGATGTTCACCGGTGGTGTGGGAGCTGCTTTACACCAAAACTGCAGAGCTTGGAGGGTTCAGGAAGCCTCCTCCAGCAACAACAGTGCTGTTGAGAGTGAATACTCTTATTATACCATCACTTTAACTAACAGGCAGTGCTTTCCCTTTGCACATGTGCTTGGCAGCTGCTTGGCTGCTCTTTTGAAAGGATGCCACAAGATGCAGCACCAGATGCTCAAGTTTCCAAAGAGACTGGTAACAGTGGACTCGACTCTGTCTTGTTCTTGGCTGCTGCGCCAGAAAGGAAAAGGATAATGAAGGACCGGCTCACCACGACAGGAGTTGCAAGCTGAGAATTTCCTTTTATAATTTAAAAATGATACGGCCAGAGAGGGATATGATGCTGAAGGTACTAGGCCAGTTGTGGCATCTTCAGGCAAGATAGGACCTTTGGCTGCTCTGACCTCCTCAAGCTGCAACAAAGACCGAAATCCTTGTGGTTATCTTATTGCAATGCTGAGGCACAGTGGTGGTTTGCAGTTTACAGGGCCTGCCTAGTGTTCCCATCTACAGTCTTACGTGTTGATGACAGCAGCAAACACTGTGTGTGCCATTCCTGTTCACGCGAGTGGCAGTTTCTCTGTTCAAACATGATGCCAGACGTGGGCTCTGCCACAGATTTTGGGATAAAACTGGCTGGGATGGGAGGAAGGAGGTCAGGATTTTAGGTCTAATCTATTTTATGCAAACTATACTTGTGTCATATGGAGAATAAAATAATATTGCATCAGTAACCAACCTTTAGAAACCTGCCTTAACTCTGGTGTGTCTTTGTGTCTGAAAGACAGGGGTTTTTTAGTTTATTACAGTTCAAAGTGCTATTGCATTTCAATTTCAATGTAGCACATTTTCTGCCTTATTTTCATGAGTTGCTTTCCTGGTTATGTGCTTCGGAGTTGTAATTATTGTACTGGGAATAATTAAATAACCAAAAATCAGAGGTGGTTCTCAAGGAAGGCATGCAAAATCATACCTCCCTACTGATGTGTTTGATGGATTTCCACATGACTCAGGTCAATCAAAGCAAGAACAACGTGGCAGAGACAACAGCACAACCTGCAAAGTGCCCGTTGCTGCTCCTGTTTTTCTGGGTGCAGGGTTCAGCCTCAGGCGTGTTCACCTCTTCATCAAGTTGCATATTAAATGAAGTGGAATCACACAGAAAGTAGCTACCATTACCAACACACCCTAGAAATACACTACATAATCACAGCTGTAAAATGTCATTAAACAAAGCAATTCTAAAATCTTCATGACGGTCTTCTGCAGTTACTCTTGGGGCAAGGAATGTAACCTGTTCCCAACCCATACTTGAGACGAAAGGAAGGGTAAGATGGCAGATCAACATTAAATCTTGTCCCTTGGTATGTGTGGCTTGTGATATCCCCCAGTATAGTCCAAGGAAGATTTGATTATTGTTTATTACACCGTATATATGTAAATGTATGTGTGCATGCCCTCTATTGATCCCAGATGTCTATCATAGAGACCACGACTTTTTCCCATCCCTTGCACCTTAGCTGGATGTCTCAGTTTATAGACAGTTGTTCTATCACAGGATGACACCTCCCCACCCAAGGAGGGGAATCAGGAAAAGGAAAGGAGATCCATGGGTTGAAATAAAAAACAGATTTAATAAAATACGAAGAAGAAATTAACATTAATAGCAATATTAATATAAAATACACAAAGTCATACTCAGCCCACATAGTGGTCGCAAGCTGTGCATTCCCAGCAGTGAATCCCACATGACAAACACTGCAAGTGCCACAGGTTCAGTGAAAGTGCAATGGTCACAATGAGCAGGTGAGTGGGTCTCAAGAGCAGAATGATGGGTGAGACCCTCTGGGGATACAGACCATCAAGGAAAGAGGGCCATCTCCAGCAAACTCCCCAATTCATAGTGAGCGTCATTTTTAGGGTATGGAAGAATTCTCTTGGCCAGCTTGCTTCAGCTGCCCTGGCTTTCACCCCGCCAAGATTCTGCAGCTGGCTAACTCGAAACTGCTGAAGATCTTGGTCGCTGCATACTAGTGCTGGCTGAAAACTAAACCAAAAACCTCTTATCAACTCTGATCTCATGAAATCAAGTCCTGCAGTTTTTGCAGAAATGCAGCTTTCCTGAACAGGAAACTGATTCTCTGATTCTATCCCAGTGAAACCGTGGTACTGGGTTGCTTGGGGCTTTTCCATCCTCCGAGACAGGCTGTTGTCTTAGCCTAATGACTGTCCTGCTCTGCTAATTTTGGGATCAAAACACCATCAAATTTTCATTACTTCTGTTCCTTTGTACTAAAAGCCTTCTACTGACCAGCAGGGAATGTCTGGGGCATGGAGGATGGGTGCTCCCTCAACCAATTTCTTTGCTTGACAGCTTTTGACCATGAGGAATGGTTGTTCCAGGTTTATGGTCCTCTGCTTCTGTAAGTGCGCCAGTGAACACTTCTGCTTCAGCCATGGAAGAGGTGCACTCCCAGCAGCATGCTGTAATGGTGGGAAAGGGGAAAACACAAGGTGTCAACACCACGTAGCATCCCAGGAGCATTCTGCAGCATCTCATCAGGCAAGTCACTTGTTTAATGCTCCAGGGGCACCGTCCAGCCCCATGCTCTTCTGCAAGCACATAGCAATGGGCAATACTCTTGTCCAAAAAAAGCTCCTTCCCTGGCACATTTGAAGCAAACACAAATAGCCTACCCCAAATCCTTCACAAGCAGATTTCCCTTGGGAAAAGCACAGATGTGTTGCTCCATCCGTGATGTGACAATGCTGTGATATTGCAGCAGAATGCATTATATTCCCTATGTGCTATGTATTATCTTATGCACCCACCCACACCGTTCCACATTTATCCATCGTTAAACAAATACAATCAGCCCCCACATTCCAGAAATGCGCCGGCTTGCAGCTAATTAAAACCACCGTTCACTTTGTTATCCCAGCTTTTCTTCGGCTCTGGTTTCCACAGTCCGGAGAAATGAAAAGGAGTTGGTTCTGACACGGCTGCTTCTCTGGCTCCACATACCTCGGGATCTTATGGGAATTGCTCAAATTCTCAGATGTTGTTAAGCAATCAAAGAGTAAATATTCCATCACGTCCTGATTTTTCTAAAACAGTTGTGGTTGTAGAGAACAGCTTCTGTAAAGGGGGTTGAGCCCAGCAGGCCTGCAACTAGCGGTTACTGAATGGCCACAAATTGAAAGCAGCCAAAAAAATAAATAAATAAATAAATAAATAAAATGTCTGGACCACAAGTGAGTGAGATCGAGATGCGCGTTGGAGCGTGGATGAGTTATGTGTCCTCCAGTCACCAAAGGGAAGGACGTGCTGGCTTTAGAGGGACTTCCAAATTGCAATGCGCTCCTTTGCTCCGAGTCCCCCGATAAAGGGGCTGAGACCCAGAGCCCAGGTGAGATTTGAATGTGCAGGAGCTGCAAGCTTTAGTGTATGTATCTTCATAGCTGCTGGCCTCCTCAAACCATCACAGTGATGTTGCATATCCAAGGGGCTTTACATTCTTGTGGAGGTCAAGTTAGGCTGTGCCCAGAAGAGGGCAGAGGGGCTCCTTCCAACCCAACTTGGTGATGAGGTGGCTTCAGGAACCACCAGTACCTGCCACCAGCTCTCAGCCTTTGCAGCACCTTCTCTGACACCTTTGGAAAGCGTGACAGTCATCATGTTTTTTTCTTCTGCTCCTAGAGTGTCGCAATTGAATGGCATGGGTTGTTAATAAAATGACGGGCATTAAAGAGAAAAAGGTTGGATTTTAGCTGGAGAAATCTTTGGGTTGCCAGCATACTGGTTAACTGCATGGCTCTGAATTTTCAAGAGCAAATAAATTCATATTTCACGTTTCTTAAAAGCAGTCCCAAGTCTGAGGATGTTATTGAGATACTTATTCAGACTGATATTGTTCAAAGTTTCAAAATGTGCCACCAGGAGTGGCTCTCCAGGTCCTTATGTATTTGTCCTTAATAGTATACAGTAAAGATAAAGATGAAATATGTGTTATACTGATTCTTAAAGGATTTTTTTAATTTAAATGCCTATTAGTTAAAACCGCATCGGAGAGACAAAACATGAGGTGTTAAGCCCACTGATCCAAACTTTAATCCTAGCCTCAAGGATCAGCATTCTACCTCACAATGAAACCAATAATCCACTACCTTTTAAACAAACATCTTATTTGCTTAAAAGTTAAAATTTTGAAAGCTATCATACGATTTTTAGGTTCAGTGAGATTTAGTAGTGGTGGTTGTAACCACAGATGTCTGTAGGGGTAGGCAGGGTGAGTTTGTAGGAGAGATAATGGCATCTATTGGAGCAACTGAGGTTTGGAAATACAGAAAAGTGTTGGGCAAATTGCCTCTCCTTCTCATATTTTTCTTTTCCTTCCCTGTGGCCTCACGTACAGACCATCCCATCCTTCAGAAATAAATGCTGTATTTTATCCCACAAAAACAACATGAAGGAACCATCCCTCTGCTTGGGTGTTGTGTTTGCCCAAGCAGCAGGTGACTTCTCTGGTCTCCATCCATTTCAAATCCTCTCATTCTTCCTTTTAAAACACCGTTGCTTTCAGGAGGGCCGAGATGAAAGTTTCCATTAAAACAAGCCCACCCCCCCACACCCCAATGAAGGCTAGCTTGGGCAGTGTGGCCACCAACACACCAAAGGGACAAGCCTTTCATCTTCCAGCTGCCCTCCCTGCCTGGCTGTTTGTCCCACCCCTAGCAGCAAAGGTTGTTTGCCTTCAGTGCAAGACTTCAGTCCATGCAACTTTGAAGTTTTCTGCCCGGCTCAGTGTCACCTACTGTTCCTGTCAGCAGCAGCCAGATAAACCTGATGGACTCAAGGTGTCTGCTCTAATGCCTTCGTTGACACATAGGCTTGTCTTCAAACGCTTGGGTAAATGGCTGTGTGTGGAGATAGTAATGCGTCATTAATCCGCTGCCAAATAAGCACCTTGGTGTATGTGCTGGCCCTCGCTTCCTAAGGCTCTAACAACACCCAAATCTTAACAAATTAGCACCTCACTGAGATCAAAGATTTCGCTTTCCTTTCTTTCTGTTACCTACTCGAAGGTTTAGACACCAAGCCCTCTCTAGCCTGGGCATGTCTTCCCCCAGTTACAGAGCAAATGGTTAAGTTACACTCGTCTGAATGTCCGTGGTCTTTTCCCCAGTGAAATAATCTGGGAGATGACTGGGAGAGGAAATGAGGAAATGTTTTCTCCTACAGGGTGGAGATGACATACAGCAATTTTATTTTTCTTTCGTTGTCCACAGGAGTGCATAACAAAAGGAGTACAACCAAATAATCTGGGAGATGACTGGGAGAGGAAATGAGGAAATGTTTTCTCCTACAGGGTGGAGATGACATACCGCAATTTTATTTTTTTTCGTTGTCCACAGGAGTGCATAACAAAAGCAGTACAACCCTCCCAAGGCTCATGATTACAAATACATTGAGTTGTGTGCAATCACAATTTAAAGGAAATTTGATACTAAATTACATCTAACATGACAGAAAGGATATTGCTTGGTCTCTCTTGAAAATGCCCTGCAAAACAATGCAAACTGGTCTTGTCCTGCACAACAGACCAAGCCCAGAACAAGTGCTGTGAAAGTAGTGTCCTCTGTGGACAGGTCTGAAACATGCAATGCACACACATGGCAGATCTTCCAAAAGAAAACAATATTTTTTTCATTAAATGACTCTTTTAGTTTCTCATTTGACATGGTATGGAGCACCATGCCCCTGCATGAGCAATATTTGTGGATAAACATGACCTTACATATGACATCTTTAGCATATAGATAAACTGTGTGGTAAAAGTGAATACTGGCATAAGCCGTGCTGCAGCTCTCCGTTTAAGTCATGCATAGTATATCACATCTTTTATATAAAGGAATCTGTCATTAAAAAAGTGTCAGAGTGTTTAAAACATAAAAAAATAAGGATATTATGACAAAGGTGTTAGAGGAGTTGGATCAGCCTCAACCAGCCAGCTCAGCAGGCAACCAAATTCGAATTAGAGGCATCTGGAGATGAGTAGATGAAGACTCATGTAAGCCAGCTCATAGAAAATGGTGAAAAGACAAGTAGAGTTAAGGCTCAAAGAAATCAGCGTGTCTTTTCAGACAGGGTTCATTACGCTGGAGGTCTTTAAACTGCTGCTGCTGCCCTAGTATCTTTTTTCAAGAAACAACAACAAAAATGTCCTTTCTTCCTGAAGTCAAACTCCTCCCTCTCCTTATGCAGTATCTCAGTGATTGAAGCACTCGTTTAGGATGTGGGAGATGCACATTGAAGTTCCTCCTTGCCTGGAGGGGTTTGGACCTAATCTCCAACATCAGGAGAGCATCCAGTCAGCTGGGCAAGCACATCAGCCAGAAGAAAGGGAGGAGGGGACACCTCCCCACCCAGCTTTACATCACAGCTCCTGGAGGGGTGGGCAGCATAAAATTAACAAACCCTCTCTTGAAGATTAATAGAAAAGAGAAAAGAAGTGTTCCTGTAGGTCATACACATCATACTTGCAAAGAAGAGAGTTGGCATCTTCCTTTTTACCCACAAAGGTAAATAA
>NW_010161744.1:13257-21916 GCF_000695765.1 Mesitornis unicolor | reverse complement strand
CCTGCTGAAACCTGGAAATTAATGAAGTTTCATGAAGTTTTAAAGAAGTTTCATGGAAACTCACTTTTTAATCAAGTTTCTCTTTTATGCTGTTAAATAACTCCTCCCTACCCATGAAAGAGCTGCCAATGACCTTTCCAGAACAAGGGAAGAGTGGTTTCTGTACAGAGGGGGCAAAGCTTTATAATCCATGGTTTGTTCTATCAGCCAATTCCTTGGATAGGAAAGAGATTATTTAGAAATCAAATGCTTGTAGCACATTTAACAAACACAGTCCAGAAAAAAAATGATGCTAGGTTTGGTTTGGCTGTGATGGCTTGGATGTGCTACTGCTTTAACAACAGGGGACACACTGGCTTCTTCTGCTCCACTGGTTGCAATAACTCCTCTCCTGGACACGTGGCAGTGTTAGCAGTTGTGAAAGGACATGAAACAAATGCTACTGGTACAAAATGTATTATTTTAACAGTTTCTTAATTCATTCCTCCCAGAATAATAGGGGGGTTAAACATTACATCAACCCATTTCCAACATGCCAGACTGTCCCTACAGCAAGTCCAGTGGGTTTTCTAACTTTGCTTTGTTCGAAAGGGTAGATAATAGATGAAGGAATGGCTCCATACGAACTTGAAGGAGGCGATGCTTATCATTCAACTTTGTGGCGAGGAACCTTCACAGCTGAGGTCCTCTTTCGCCCCTAGCTCCTGGGAGGTCTGTGGTAGCTTCCTCAGAAGCTGCAGACACAGTGATGGGCTCTGGACTCACCACGGCCCATTGCACCAAACTCGAATGCAAGGCAAGGTGCATTGGCTTTAACTCAAAAATGAGCTGGATGTATCCATGGGAGTACCTATGCAGCTTGACATTTGGAGACTAGGGATGGGATTCAATGACCTAAATGTAGCTGTCTGAGGTGGTGTGGGGGCATGTGGAACATCTCCAACTCCTATTCGTCAGGGTACAGGTATCCTGCAGGTCCTACATCATATCCCCTTTGGTCCCTTTGGCTGGAAGTGAAAAATCTGGGGCTCCTGGCAGGGCTTAGCAGGCAAGGAGGATGCTAGACCGAGCCATTATCTGAAGTCAGGCCGCAGCAAGTGAAAGAGCAGATGTGAGATCTTCCTACTCCATCTCCTGCCTCCTCTTTTGAAGTGTGAGATTAATGACCATATCAGATTGTTGACTTTACGGAGGCTGTACTCGGGGCTAATGTCATAGTGTGATACTTCAATAGCGGGAAGATGAGCCTTGCGTCTGACAAAAGCAGCTAATAAACAAAGATAAATGGAATGTACTTCCAGGTTATTAATGACTTCCCAGCAGAGTAATCTCTAGAAACAATAGGGAAATGTTTACTCAGCAGATTATAGTTTTACTTAGGTTAATGGCTATTGAATTAACCGGCAATGCATCACTGTATGCTTCACAGCAGCATCCTGCAGGGATGGATCAAATGCTATGTTTTGGGTTGTGGGGGGAGGAAGAGAGCTCAGCTGTGACCTGTGTCTTCTCCAGTATATGGAGACACTGTGAAAAATAATTGGAAGTGCTTTTTGCCCAGCGCCGCTCAGAAGATGAAGCACTCTGTTTATCTGCCCATGTTTGCCTAGTCTTTCTTCTTCATCTTCAAAGCACTTGGCTAGCATTATCCCATTAACGTCAGAGCGGGAAAGGTAAGCAATGGGCACCAGTGTGGGGTCAAGCTTCTGTGCTGCTGGCATCTGCAAACACTTCTGGGATCTGGATATAGGGGACATCCATGCCAAAATGGTGCATAGTCCACATACCCGAGGCAAGGAAAGTCCCATGCTGCTCAGGTCCTGCTCCTTATGGGATAAGGATGCTGCCAGTGGTATGGGTTGAACCACTGCTGCCCAGACATGGATTTACTGGGAAAACCCAGAGGCAGATGCCTGGCCTTAATAGACCATTTCCAATAGAGAAAATGAATCCTCCCATAGGGGTTTTGCTGGAAGTAGGAGCTGAACATACACATGCATGATCACTCAGGCACCTGAGCTACCAGCAGTGACTGGCTGCCCACGGGTAGGGCTATACTGGTTTTTAATACAGGACTTTTTCCCATTTGAAAAAAAAAAGGTTTTCTTTTTTACCCATGTTTGCCCAGTGGAAGTAGAGCCAAAGTGTAAATGGAGCCACTGAGAGAAACTGAGGTTTGTTTTTCTATTGCTTTTCTGAACAATTTGAACACTGTAATTTCGGCATGTGGTTCAGGTGACAGCAATCCCATGGGATGCTGCAGGACGTACAGCAATTTCTCCATAGGCAATGGTTCCTTATGGAAGAATTTATTAATTTCTTCTTCTTCTGCCTTCCTTCCAGCCTAAAATTGCTGAGAAAAAGCTCAGGAGTCTGGGTCCCCAGGAGGAGAGATGGAGGGGGCTGCACCAGCAGTGAAAGCAATATAGTTTTAAAAGAAAAAGAGGTAAAATGCCAAATATTTGGAGTGGCAACACAACCCCAATGTTGCTCTCAGCTTTACAGATCTCTGGGTGTCTCTCTCAGTGAAGTCCCTCTCTGCTGCCAGGCGGAGAGAAAGAAAACCAATGTGAAGTACATCTGGTACTGACCCAGAGTTGTGCATAGTGTTTTACATCAAATTAAAACCCTTATAATAAAGAAAATAATAATCCCCTATGCTTTTCTACCTCCGCGGCAAGGACACAGCAAAAGGCAGCATCTCATTTTCTGCTTGTAACGTCTTGACGTGTCAGGATTTTTTTATCGGGCACTTAAATTACAGCTCCATCATCGGCGGTCACCTGCTGAGCAGCGCTGTCATTCGCACTCCCCATCTTCCTGTCTGCTGGTCATGTCAGGAGGTCGCGCAGCATGAGTGGGCTGATTTATG
The DNA here is from genome assembly GCF_000695765.1 of Mesitornis unicolor. Lineage (NCBI taxonomy): Eukaryota > Metazoa > Chordata > Aves > Mesitornithiformes > Mesitornithidae > Mesitornis > Mesitornis unicolor. Next base: position 19,044 of record NW_010161744.1, on the reverse strand, counting down.
GGCTTGCCGGAGCGCACAAAGGCTTGTGGAGGAAGTCGGAGCTCTCCCGCCAGCGCCTTTCAAGGCCAGTGGGTCGGGCGGCGCGGGGCTGCTGCGAGGAGCTGCCGCCCAGATGAGGCGGCTGCACCAGGAGCACGATGCTGCAGGGGATGCGCACGCCTGGTGGAAACGGTCTGCTTGGTTGGGTTTTCCAAGCAATGGTGGAGGGAAAAAAAATATTCAAAAATAATACATAAAATAATTTAAATAACAATATTAAAATATTTTAGAAAATTAATGTTTACTATCAAATAATTTTTAAAAATAAGTATTTAAATCTAGATCCTTCACCGTTGCTTCTTATTTAAAAAGCTGATGCTGCTCTTCAGGTATGCATTATTGCTTTGGTAGCAACGTGTCTCAAAAGAAATGTAAACTTTGTTATTTGTTTTAAGCCAAGTTTTCCCCTTGCAAGTTTGCTGCCCGTCTTTCCCATCAATTCGGTCCTCACCCTCCTCCACCTGCTGCGCCCCTCTGGATTTTCTAGCTCCACACAGGCAGGTCCATACCATCCCTGTGCCCAAATCATGCACCGGTTGCAATAGCCTGTGTGAAAAGGATGAGAGTTGAGGCCACTGGCAGATATCTTGATTTTTTTAGCCTCGGTTTGAGCATTTGCTGCCTGAAATTTCATAGATATTTAGCATTTTAAAAAGCTCAATAAATGCAGTGGACCCTGCAGGTGTTCAAGGGATGTTTTACTTGTGAGAGAGCATTTATTGTCTAGAGAACAGCGTAACATTAATCCAAACAAACCCAATCTGTTTTTATTTTAGCAAAAGGATCCTCATGCTGCTTTACTATTTTTTTTTAATTTAGCTGATATTTTGTGCCTGTGTGCATCGTTCCCATGAGCAAGTGTATGCTCAGCCTGTGCTCAGCTACACTTCACATACGGCATCTGCTCCCTGTGAGAGGAGATTGATTATATGTCCTGATGGCTGTGCTGATTTGTGATATTAATCTTTACAGAGAAAGATTAAATTCTTGTTTGGCAGCCCTTTTTCGGGGCTGCAGTAAATAAAAGTCCTGGTGGAAAGTGCTTCTGTGACTTATAAAAGATCACAGAGCGGGAAAGTATTTCAATTTTTGTGTGGATACCTCATGTCCTTGCTATAATAATTGTAAATTGCTTTTGAAAAATTAATTTTCTGAAGCAGAAAGTATATTTATCTTATGGCTGGGTTGGCCACAAAGGGTAGTTATCATTATGTTAATGTGTGTTCATGTATGTGTATAAAAACAACGACATGTATCTATATTTAGATTATATGTTGATATATATAGAGAGAGCACCATCATCTGTATGAACATTTTCTTTTTCACTTGGGAATGAAGGGGTGGCGGTAATAAAACACCCCAAACAAGTTCTCTGGCCCTGAAATTCAATGAAAAATTACACTTCAACTGTACTGACTGTATTGAAAGAGGAAATACTGCAACAGTAGTTTTTCTCACACTGCTTCATCGCGGTGTTGGATACAGTTAACGGAAAAGTTTGCATGAGTCTCATGCAGCAAATCAAAACGGTTCAGTGATAGAACCCAGCTTTGAAGAGACCACCTACCATAAACGTTACTCTGAAAGCCTAAATTCTTAGCACAAGCATCCAAAGAGTAAATGATAAACAGATGAGGGAGCAAACTGAAATTTCACAGAGTTGTAACTTTAACTTTCTGCATGTGTCAAAGAAATCTGTCCTTTAAAAGAGCAGCAGAGCTGTTTACTATTAACAGCATCACTTTATTTATGCACACAGCACCCGGCACCGTTCTGATCTGACAGTTGAAGGGGTGACTCCTCGGCTGCCAAGCTACAGTTTCATTTACTGTAATATAACTTACTTTTGGTGGTCATCTGTGCATGTCTACATTATAGCAATCAGATTGCATACTTTTTTTTTCCTCTTATGTATTCCATACAGCATATTTCCAGGTGCATACAACTTATATTACCCAGTGCACTAAGCAAACAAATTGCAGCAACTGCAGTGCAAATTTGGGCTCTCAATAGCCCTGAATTGGCTTTTTTTGCTGCCTGCCTCAAAGCTGTCCATCACTTTCTGGCCCCTCCAGCAGCACTCAGCACCCACGGTGTCTGCCAGCACCCTTCGGCCAGCCACACCACCCACTCCGCTGTGCCCCACCATTTCCAAATGATTTCTGCTGGTTTAATTTTGTCACTATTTTATAAATTGGTGATAAGTTTATAAATGAGTTTGACAGCTCATATAGCATTTGGATGTGCAGCTCAGGAGAAGGCCTCAGCTTGTCACCACTATCTGGAGTCAAATTGAAGCAAGAATCTCGAGCATGACTTTAAAAATGCCAACCAAATTCACTTAAGCACGTGGATCACTTCAACGCATCATGAGCCATGTATAGAGTATATTCATATCTGAGAACAACAAAAAGGCAAGCAAACAAACAAAACCAACAAAGAACTCCCATATTTTGCTAACTGTCAGGTCACTGTAAAATCCTGGAGTCGTCTGAAAAAAGCCACCACCTGAAATACAAGAGGGCAGTGCTGTCTCACTCACGAATCCACAAGACTCCTTTGTAATAAATAAACAAGCGAATAAAAGGTTCTAATGAACAAACTCTTTGCCTTTCACAAGATGCTGTGGGGTTCTGAGTACCCAAGCACTACTGCTGGCAGTCACAGTCCTCCTGGTGAATCCCTCCCAGCATTTATAAATATATTCCTAACCAACAAGTTGCTGGTGTGCCCTGTTACATCTGAAAGAAAATTATTTTGTCCAATCCTTTTTTATTTTGGAAGTGTCACACAGTTGTGACAGCCTGACCTGCCCAGTTAAATCTGAAGGAAACCAGACTGGTGGTGGTGGTTGTGACTGGTGTCACCTTCTACAGACACCACCATGGTCCAGTAGAACCAGGTGTTTTATGGACAATGAGGGTTTTGGTGCTTGTGGTGTGACATTGAAGTTCCTAACTATAAATAATGGGAACTTTGGACTGGTCTGAAGGTTTAACACCTTATAGGCCCCAGAAATTCCATTTGCATTTCTGAGGCAGCAGATCCTGGATATTTCTGTACCTGAGGCAACATCCCATCATCACTGTTCAATACTAGTGAACCCAGCATTTCAAGACAGAAATTTTATACAAGCCATAGGGTTAACTGCCCAAGGATACTTGGGATGCCCATGCCCTACTAGCATCTTCTTCTTCTGTATAATCTTCTTCAAAAATCCTTTCTCCCCTATTCCTAGTTTGGAAAGTGCATCAATGCCACAGATCCATGAGCGTGGCCAGATACCCCAAGCCCTGCCTTGGATTCTCTTTCCACATCTCCATGGGTCCCAGACAGAAATGAGCTTGCATGGTCTCTCTTGAAGAAAAACTATCATCTGTGCAAGGCAGTGGTGCAGCTGAAAGGGAGCATGAACTCTTTGTATTTGGGAAAGAAAAAAAAGGCAATGACCCTAAATTGAGAGTCTTTCATGGTCAAAATACCAACCACTTCATTATGGAAAGCCCAGGCTTCCTGTAGATCCTTGTACCTCCAAACTCACCTAACAAAGAGCAAGGAGTCAACACAGAGTGAGGTTTTGGGGTGCTCCACACTACCAGCCATGACTGAAGGTTATCCAGACAGGAATGAAATGGTCATGGCATTTCAATGTGGTGGCCAAGTCTTTCCACAGTGGGATCCCCGACAACAGGGTTTGGAAACAGCTACCTCATGCTCCATGGTGGATGGGATTCAGTCTGCACGTGTGTCTGTCCAGGCTTTAATGAAAGGATCCTGGGTGAAATCTGTTCATCTGCAGTCTCTCATTTCAATGCATCCCTAAGTATACTGTGTGCGCCCTGCAGAACTGGTAACCTACTATCAGGGGCCTGATACTGCAAAACGTGGAGCAATTCCTGGGAGGTGCTGAGCATCCGCAACACCCAGGGAGCTGTGGGCACTCCCAGAAGTCCCTCAACGCTTTCCAGCACCAAATAAACAGGGAGAGTTATTCCAAGCTCTGCAAACCAAAGCAAGGATCTGACCCAAGCCAGCTCTTGCCCTGTGTTATTTGCCTCTTGCTATGTTTAACTCCAGATCGCAGTTTTTAGTAAATTTGGCTCGAAAATTATTCGAGTGGGTTAGAGTTTGGCTGGCGGCTGGCAAACCTTGGGTAGTTATTTCCTGTTATTTAGCTACTTTTACATTTGTCAGAGGAGTTAATGCGGCAGGCTTTTAGTAGCAGACATCTCTTCTTGTTAGGGTAGTAAGTCTGCAAGAGAGCGGGACTATGAACTGAGAGCTGAGGCCACCAGCCCTGCTGCTGCTTGAAACCCCAAGAGGGCTTTGTTGTGTTGGCCAGGAGTGGGATGTGGGCTCTCCAGTTCATACCTCCGGGTACCAGGACTAGAAGGACTCTTGCAAACAATGTGTTTTAGAATCAGCCAAAGCTTTGCTTTCAAGGACTATTGGCCCTAAAAAAACCCTAATGCATATTCACCTACAATTCTGGGCATTAATCTTGGTCCTATTTTGTGCAACAAAATAATTTGCATTTTTTTTTCCAGCTTCCCTAGAGCCACTTGCCAACAAACACAGTGATGAAGGGATGGACCTGTGCAACAAGACAGCCAATAGCGAGTCCTCTGGACCTCGTGCTACCAAAACAACTGTGATTCATAGAGTTGTATGGTGACTGCATATGTGACAATGCAATATCTGTCTTTATAAGCAACTTAGGCAGTTGTTGTACCCAAACAGAGAATGGATCCTCCTGCAGCTTTGCTCTTATGCAGTTTTCTTTTTTGAAATTACAGGAGTTAAAGAAAAACCAACAAGCCCAGACATCCAACAATTGGTGAGAAAGAAATTTCACATGGGAGCATCCCTGGGTGTTGGCCACACAGCAAAAGTGTCACTGCTGCGTGATGATGCAACACTCTCGTCTTTTAGGACTAAAAGCATCCCTTGGCTAATCATCAAGCTATATTTAATGCAAACATTATTTTGGTTCTGTGCCTTAGTTCAGTTCATAGCTTGTAGAGCATAATAAACCCTATTTCACACACAAACAACAAATCTTTATAATTTTGGGGTATGATTTTTGAAAAATTAATTGTGATTAAACACCTGATGTATTAAACTAAGAGGTATCAAGTCTACAAGTGAAAAAGCTAAGTCTCATGTTAGAAAAATCAGGTTTTATGGGGAATCAAAGGCTGGCTTGAATCACTTACTGCTCGTCTGCTTTTTATACAGAGCTGCCCCGTGGCGTTAGCTATTTTATACATGACTACTCTCTGAAAGCTGTGCTTTTCTTCTTACAATAGCTTCACTACTACTTAATTCATGAGCAGTTCAAGGGCAGCTAGACACTTGCTTTTGCTTTCTAGCAACTACTGTGACACTGAGCATAGTTTCACTTTCAGTGTAAGAATAGGGCCAAAAAAAATGTGTAATTGTCATTGTCATTCAGCCCCATGCAAGAGCCCTGGGTAAGTGGACACTGCTGGCAAGGAGTCAGATAATTATATGACTGTCCTCCACTGAATAATGCAAAATTGAAACCGTTCAGGCCATGGTGCCTTCTAGGATGCTTCTCGCTGGAGTGAAATCTGCTAACATGATGAAGGGCTGGCTGCTGGGACACGGTTTTGGGTAGAAGGGCTGAATTTAATTTCAACCTAACCAGACCAAACATGGTACTATCTGTGTGCTCTGCTCCCCAGTACAATGGTGTAAATGCTTTTTTAGACATCTCCTGCAGTA